>NC_069800.1:5985885-6285885 GCF_027406575.1 Nycticebus coucang | reverse complement strand
TCTCAAAAATTGAAACCTAACCAGTGCTGGGAGTGATCAGAAAGAACAAATTTGGACGCCCCTGTGCAAGTCAGGAGTGACTTGGTGTTATGGAATGAAATGGAGTTGACATGCGTCCTGGGAACTCCAGAGGAGAGCTTGGAAATCCAGTGGGTGCTGAAGACCCCAGACTGAATAGGGGCTCCAGCCTCCCCACCTCTACTGTGACTTTCTTAGTTCTCTGCTCCTCAGTTAGGACTATACAGCACTGGCCAGAGGGGTCTTCCTCAGTCACCGTGGGATCATGTCTCAGATGGCTTTAATGACTCCCATTGCCCTTGGAAGAAATCCTACTTCAGCCTAAACTCTTCCCACACCACCCACTCCAGCCCGCCACCCCAACCCCATGCTTCAGCGTGTGGTGACACGACATGTCCTGCCTATCCATGGCCACACCATTCCCCGTCCTGGGCCACTCACGTCCCCAAACCTCATCTCCACTGTATTAATTTTCTTTCTTTCTTTTTTTTTTTTTTTTTGAGACAGTCTCAAGCTTTCACCCTGGGTAGAGTGCTGTGGTGTCACAGCTCACAGCAACCTAAAACTCTTGGGTCCAAGTGATTCTCCTGCCTCAGCCTCCAAGTAGCTGAGACTACAGGCACCTGCCACAACACCCAGCTATTTTTTTGTTCCAGTTGTCATTTTTCTTAGCTGGCCGGGGCCAGGTTCGAACCCGCCAGTCTCAGTGTATGTGGCCAGCACCCTACCCACTGAGCTACGGGTGCTGCTTGTATTAATTTTCTATTGCTGCTGCAACCAATTCCCACAAACTGTGTGACTTAAAATAAAACAGATTCATTCTTTCAGCCTTCTGGAGGCCTGAAGTCTGAAATCAGTTTCACTGGGTAAAGGTCAAGGCATTGGCCAGCCTGGCTCCTTCTGGAGACTCTGGGAGAGAACTCGCTTTCCTGCCTTCATCAGCTTCCAGGGGCCACCTGTGCTACACGACTTGTGGCCCCACCTCCTTCACAGCACTTAGCTCTGCCAGTGGGTCTCAACCTTCCTAATGCCACAGCCCTTTAATACAGTTCCTGTGGGTTGCAACCCACAGGTTGAGAACCCCCGAGCCTCTGCCTCCAATCACAGTGCCTCGCTTTCCTGCTATAATCAAATCTTCCTCTGCCTCCTTCTTGGAAGGACCTTTGTGACCACAGTTAGGGCTGCCCAGATAATCCAGGGTGACCTCTCACCTCAGATCGTTGGCCACCACGTGAGGTAAACTTCATGGATCAGGTGATTAGAATGTGGCCATTATTCAGCCCACCCACCTGCACGCTGTGCAGGCTCTGCTCAGATGTCATCCTCCTCTGAGAGGCCTCCCCATCCCCAGGGCTCTGTGCAGGGCTGCTCCTTGTTGTCCCCAGCCCCAGCAGAGTCCCTGCTATAGCAGGCAGTGCCCTTACTGCAGCTGCCTTGTCACCCCCCTTCTGACAGCCAGGAGCAGCTTGAGGGCTGGATCTCATCCACCCACCTTCTTCCTTGGAGCATCCTTAAAGCCTGGCGCACCACACATTCAAAAAGAGATTGCAGGAAGGAAGGGACCCCTCCAGGCTGACAAGTCCAGGATGAAAAGCCTGATGAAATGGCACAGAGGTCCATTTAGCTGGCCGGGGCCAGGTTGGAACCCGCCAGCCTCAGTGTATGTGGCCTACTCAAGGTGATAAAGAGGTCAGAAGAACGCAGAGCTATGGCTAGGTGTGCTGGTGGACCAGGTCACACATTATGCCTTCCGGGTGTGTCCCTTATGTTTAGACTCCAGAGCTTTGCCCTGGTGTCCCACAGCCATCCAGCAGGAGAGCTCTGAGTTCAGGGCTCCTCTGCTCACAGCCACTGCTCATTGTAACTTTCCTGTCACTCTGACCCCAGGGATGTGGCCCTAGGGAACAAGTGCTCGAGTCCAGCTTCACTTCACCTCCGAGTTAGTCTGTGACTGGCTTACTTAGACATTGATTAACTTTTCAGTGAAACACAATCAGTAGGCAAATTCCATCTACCTATCAGGGAAGATATAAACATTAGCAAACATTAACCTCAACCCACAGGTTTACAGCCCTCGCTGCCCTTGGGCACATTGGCTGTGCCAGCTTGCCCCTAGGGCCAGGTAGCTGCTTGGTTGAAAAGAATGAAATCTATAGTCCCGTGCTTTCAACTTATGCCGCCAGATATGGGAACATGACCCCTGGAATGTGGTCTTTATACATCACCAAGATTTATGAATCCGCAAGAAACACAAACACGCATCCCCCCACAGGCTATTTTATATCACCAGCTGTGTGTTTTATTTCTGACAAGGCTAACCTCGTTTAATTATTTATGCAAAAACTTCTAAGCCACTAAAAATGCCCTGCAGCAGAAGGTACCGAGGAAAGAAGCTTGGTAACCCGAGCCCTGGCTGGGGCAGGGTTCTGCCCTTAACCCTTGCTGGCAGCAAGCTCAGGCTGTTTACATTTGCTGTGGGTTGAGGAAGAGTGGGCGGGAGGGGTTTCTGTGAGTTTCTGCTGGAGGGTGAAGGGCAGCACCAGCACACACCTCTTTGAGACTGAGCAACCCCCTCCATGGAGCCTATCAGGCCACTCCAACCCCACCCTTCAGGCATCTGGGTGCTGGTGGCTGCTCAGTCACTGCACTTGTGCCACTGGAAGCACTAACAGCTTCATTCTAAGGTGGTCCCTCAGTTGAGTCCCTCTGACTCTTTTTTTTTGTAGAGACAGAGTCTCACTTTATGGCCCTCGGTAGAGTGCCGTGGCCTCACACAGCTCACAGCAACCTCCAACTCCTGGGCTTAAGCAATTCTCTTACCTCAGCCTCCCGAGTAGCTGGGACTACAGGCACCCGCCACAACTCCCGGCTATTTTTTGGTTGCAGTTTGGCCGGGGCTGGGTTTGAACCCGCCACCTTCGGTATATGGGGCCGGGGCCTTACCAACTGAGCCACAGGCGCCGCCCTCCTTTGACTCTTTTTATACCACAGTCTTTCCCCATATCTTCCCTAAAAGCTTACTCCTCCTTCAACTGTCTTCCCTCTCTTCCCTCTCTTCCCTCTGCCCTGCATCTTAAAACTCCTGCTTCGCTGTTACTACCTCCATTTTGGAGTCCCGTGCCCACGGCACCCTGGGCAAGAGAGCAGGGTTACCATCCACAGGGGTCTTGGCATGGAAGAACCATACATGAGACTGTCACGTCACATAACTAGCACCCATTATTTTTCCTTCCCCCCCCTTTTTTATTGTTTGGGATTCATTGAGGGTAGAACAAATTAGGTTACATTGATTGCATTTGTTAGATAAAATTCCTCTTATAATGTGTCCCACCCCCAAGAGGTCTGCTGTACACCATGACCCTCCATTCCCCTCTCGCCTTCCCTCTCCCCACTTGCTCATTCCCCTACCCACCCCTGGTAATAGCTCATCTACTGCCTTCATACTAGAATACATAGGATTCTCTCCTCTCCATTCCTGTGATAGCATCCATTATTAAATGGGTTTCTTTTCTCTCGCATCAACTCTGATTTGGCAGGCAGTTTAGGGTCATAATTAATAAAGACAATGAATTTTGGAATCAGACAGACCTGGTTAGTGGAGGTTCTGTTATTTGTACACTGTATGCCCTTGAGCAAGCTGATGCACGTTACTCCTTCCTAGTTCCCCCATCTGTAAAATGGGATAACAGCAATACCGCCTCACAGGTTCATTATGTGAAGGAAGTGAGAGTGTGCAGGGAACAGGCTGCACAAGTCCTTGTATGTACAGCAAGCTATCAATAAACATTAGCTGTTATGATCTACAATATGGGATTTTGGGTAATGTAAGAACAATGTTTAGAAACTTTGACTGGAGAACACTAGTGAATTAACCACTATGTTATCTCTACCTTATATTCAGGGTAGGTGTAGTTCAATGGAAAACTTTTCCAATAGCACATGGGAGGCCCTATAGGGATGGAATTCTGAAATCCCTCTTCCAAATGCCTCTTTGATCCATCCCTACACAGAATCCTGTCTTGATCCTGCATTGTTTTTGTTCATATTTTGGACCAGAGAAGAACTTCAGCAGGAATTCCTGCTAGTAGGTTTGGTGCGAGGGAGGGACCAGGCCATCCATCTTCATAGTACAAGAATGAGTGGAAAAGCATCTGATCAAGGATAGCTTTAACTCACCGAGCCAGCAATAGGGTCAGAAGTGGATTCCCACAGGTATCAGGCCAGGCCTTTAAAGAAGGAACTACTTGCCCTAAAGTAACCACAAGCAGATCCAACTGGTTTTTGTGGTGGATAATGTTTGTCCAGATGTCTAGATTGTGAGACACATATTGTTAGCATCTCAAACTGTTTATAAAATTCTTAGTTGAACTCCATACTGGGTTAGATATTGGGATAAATCAAAATGAAACCAAATCATAGGCCCCATCATTATAAGGAAGGGCTGGAGCTTGTCCCAATTTTCAAAGAAAGTGGTCAAGAAACAAAAATAAGGAAATTAGATGAGCAAGGACTTGCCTATTATTCTCAGCTGTTTTCCAACTCCAGGAAAAATGCTAAGTCAGTGGACATGGCAAAGTAATGAGGGGCGGAAATCTGATTTCCTAAGGCAGCCCTATCTGGTGAGAAAGCCACCTCCCTGGGAACGCTTGGCACATTTCTACTGCTGGGCATTTAATGAGATGCCTTGCTTTGCAACCCTCTGAGGGTGGCAAGTGAGTGCTCCACCTCCAACAAACTGCCTCAATTGTGCTGGGTTGCCTTTGGTTGGCCTTTCTATGAAACGTTGGCATTAATATCCTCTATTGGTTTATGACATCCTGTTCTGGCAAAGAAATGGAAATGGTTTCAACAGTTTTTTTTTTTTTTTTTTTTTTACCCTGATGTTAGCATATAAGTTTATATTTTTTAGGTTTGACTTTGGATAACAGGATAGAACACAAGTAGACCAAGAGCTTCAATATTAGAAGCTACTCTCTCGGGAGATACCCTCAGTGTATTGTCCTATGATGGGAACTGCCTATAAATGTCATACTTGCAAAAAAAAAAAAAAAAAAAAAAGGGAAAAGATGAGAGACTTTCAGATAGAAGTCTCCATCTGCTGACTTAATCTCCGCAAAATCTGACTTACACCTGAGCCTCAGGACAATGACAAAAAGTTTCCCCACAAATATACTAATATGTTCAAAATATCTGAAAATCATTTATTCTCAGCTAATTACAAAAGAGCTCTATGACTGAGTGGCCATCTGTTATCTTTAGTCTATAAATTTCATTCTCACTTTGATGGCTAAAAGGTGAAGAGATTGAAAAATAGAGGGAAAAGTCCACTTCTTCCCCACCACACCAACTCACTTCCTACCAATGCTTAAACTATTCAGGCAGACTTTCTCAAGCAAACTGAAGATAAGTCTAGAAGGGCTGGAGTCACTCGTATGTTCCATGCTAGCAAATTAAAACAAATGTTTCTGTCAAATATTTACCATTGAGGTCAGCTGGCAATCCAGAGCAACTTTGCCATCAAAGAAACTCCAAAGTGGATTCAAAGTGCTGTGCAAGGTGAGAAGGCAGAAAATATTAGGCCTGAAAGATAAGATAGGAAATTGAGCCTTTGCGTTCTGTTGAATTATTAGCACAGAGAGAATTTTCTAGAAATACTTGGTTTTAAACAGTTGCATTTGTGTAGATGGGGCATGCCAGAGTCTAAAGCTAGAGAGGAACACCGTAGAAGCAGTGACTGTAATCTGGGTTGTTTAAATCTCATAGTACTTCTCACTGGGCCTCTAGTAGGTTCTGTGCCAGTCAGCATGGGAACTGGATATTTGGGGATGACAATCATCTTTGAGCATCTTTTCCTGTACATAGACACTAGAGAGGCCCCAGAAACCCTCTGTTCTACTAGTTGCAAAAGACTCAGTGGTTAAGTCTGCAGTCTCTGGTGTCAGCTGGACTGGGTTGGAATCTTGACTTCGCCATCCGCTAGCAATCAATTCACCTTCTCTATGCCTCACTTTCGTCATCTGCCAAGTAGAGATTGTGATATGACTTATATCTTTTGAGGTCCTTGAAAGATAAATAAGGTAACACATGCAAAAGCTTTAACATGGTGTTATCCACAGACTAGAAATATATCTGATGTGAGATTTTCCACTGCAAGAGGGTGATGTCATCAGGAGGCTGGTGTTTAGTGTATATAAGCATTAAAGTTTCAAGCAGGCTTAAAACTAAAGATGCCAATACACACCATTTCCTCTTCATCATCATTATTATTATTTTAAGTGAGAGGCTTTGCTGATAGTAGAGATTTAGCTGGGCTGCCTAGAATAAAAATATTATCAAGTGTCATTAAATTGTAATTATTAAGAGTACCAAACATATCACACAAAGTTAACTCATTCTTCTCCACTAAGGCCTTACATTGGGCCTCCCCCTTCATGGGTATAGGCTTCCAGAACAAATGGATAGAAATTCCGTGTATATTTTTGGTGAAATTCTTAAGGCACACCAAATTTCCAAAGTCACAGTCATTCTTACCACAGTATGTTTCAGACCACTATTGGACAGAAAGATTGCAGTTTAAACAAATTCCTATGTTTATTCATAATTTATTCAACAGTGATTTATTGAGAAGCTCCTTATGTGCCAGGAGTGGCTCTGGACACTGGGAGGCTACATCAGTGAACACATCCCTGTCCTCATAGAGTTTACGTTCCAGAAATACTTCTCACTGGAGATAGACAGAAATTACCTAGGTGTTTCTTTCTCATGAGTTAGTGGCGAATTACAAGAAGAAGATATCAAGGCTCTGTGAGTAAGACAAGGGCCAGGGATTTGGGACCTGGGAGGAACCCCCAAAGCAGGTCCATGGGGGCTGCCAACCTGGGGGAGCCTCTGGCATCTCTCTCTGGAATCAAGGACTTGGGCTTCTTTCATGATGGGCTTGCTCTTTGAAATCAGGCTGAGGGTGACTCCAGGGGTCATACCTGATTTACAGACCCAATTCTTCACTAGTCCATTTCTCCCAGGAGGCTGTTGGCTTGGCAAAGTGAGAAAATAAGTTCAAGAGAAACATATGCGAGGCCTGGAATTAATGGTGGGAAAGAGTTTTGTGGAGGAACAAGGTTTGAGAAGGGGAACTGGGCCAGGATTACACCTATAATCCTGGCACTCTGGGAGGCCGAGGTGGGTGGATCACCTGAGCTCAAGAGTTTGAGACGAGCCTGAGCAAGAGTGAGACCTCGTCTCTACTAAAAATAGAAAAACTAGCCAGGTGTTGTGGCAAGTGCCTGTAGTCCCAGCTACTTGGGAGGCTGAGGCAGGAGGATCTCTTGAGTCCAAGAGTTTGAGGTTGCTGTGAGCTATGATGCCACAGCACTCTACTAAGGGCAACATAGTGAGACTGTGTCTCAATAAATAAATAGTACTTGTGTGGAAAACAAACAGACAAAAAAAAAACCAGTAGCGGGTCCTCAGAAGTCAAACCAAGAAGTCACGCCACGTCATCTTTTATTGGAGAAAACCGGCAAAAGTGATTATGGCATAAAACCTTTGGGGAGCCATTTCTCGGTGACTAAAGGAGTAACAAGCACCCAGTGGGACCTCCCCTTTTTATCCCTTGCCTCCTGCAGGAGCAAGGAGCTATCCCAGAATGATCTCTTCAGCTACCTAAGCAAGAGACAAAGGCTTTGGATTCTGGGAGTCACATCTCTGAAAACAGAGCTGCACCCTCAAAAGAGCTCAAGACACAATTGTCCAGACTGGCAACACTGGTGGACACTGAGCTGTGAGCACTGACCTCTGTGGCTGGCCAGCTCTGAGCCAGACTGGGTTGTTTCCTTTCGGGGCCCACAGTCTCTCTCGCCATTTCCCCTAAGCTGCTCTCTGGAAAAGGTCTGCAGTAAAGTATGAGGGGTTATTCATTCTTAGTTGTTTACCTTGGAATCCTGGCACTTGAAGGTTCCTCAGAGACGGTGTCCTGGGACCCACAGGCTGAGGCTCACAGTTGGAGCATACTGCCCACCGTTCCTCAGGAACCTGCAGCAGAACTGGTTCTAGGATCTAGTTTTCCATTCTCCCACCCACCTCTTGTCCAAAGATATTTGCATTTCAGTAGGGGCTGAAGACTTAAACCAAAGGAGCAAGTCTCTTGCTGTGAAATGTTGGTCATCTTTGAGTCCTCCCATGAGGGTTGCTGAGGAAGCCACCAGCAGGTCACAACCAGGAAGCAGAGTGGACAGCCCCATGGGACCTGCACCTGGGAAGATACCAGATGTCCTGCACTCACAGGCAATTCAGCCCACCAGGCTACAGGAAGGTAGTGCACTTTCCATCCCATTCTCAGCACCCAGGGGCCACCAGGAGCATGATTCTTTCTCTCCTAACACGTGAGGGGAATGCCAGCCCCCCAGCATGCTGGCCCTGCTCAGCTTCTGTTACCATCTCAGTTAGCAAAGCGTGTGTGAGAGGAGAATCCATAGGATTTCAAGCTTCCTTCTCTTTGAAGTGAGGGAGATGAGTTGCATAATCTTCAAATCCCTTCTGGGCTCAGCCCCATGAGAATCCCAGTGGAGTGGAGAAGGATTTGGCATTGAGGAGTTCCTTTTAAATGGACCACGGAGAAAGTTTCCATCAGGGCTTCCAATCTTGTAGGCTGTGAACTCACCTGAAATGGGACCAGTGGTTCTGGCTCTGATGCCAACAGCTGAGACATTCAGATGACAGTGCTGGTTTATTCATGACATTGGGAGGGGAATGCTCCAAGGCTGTGTGGGGCCAGGAATGTCTGCCTCAGGCTGTCTGCCTGTGCAGTATTCAGACAGTCAAGAGCAAGGCTGCTACCCTACCTGAGGACCTGCCAGCCTTTCTCCCTGCTCTGCTGCACCTGTTGTCCCCCAGTGTACCCCATACATCCCATCACGCAGCTGGAAAAACGCCACAAGTGCTCATTTGATTTTGTTTTTAATCTGATTATTGGATAGATGTCAATCTATGCAGACAGGTATTATGACCCAAGTGAAGCTGTGGTCCACACTGTCCAGTCTCAGAATGAGACCAGGATTCGTGAAAGATAGTCTAGTACCACAAGGCAAACCAAGATAACTCAAGCCCTTTATTAATATTTCTTGACCTCTCCCAAAGAGATGGGAGTTGGGCAATACAGCTCACAGCCCTCCTGTCCTCCAGCAGCTTCCTTCTGCCCCCATGCTCTAGCTTCTCTTTCCTCTAAAGTCTTGGGGAAAACCCTCTCCAACACCAATCTGAGTGCTTCTTATCTCTCTCCCCCCTCAGCTGTCTACCAGGGCTCCCCAAAGCTGGGCCAGCAACACAGAACCCTGGGGGGAGACAGAGAGGGCAGCACCCATCCATCAGGGCAGCTGCTCGTGAGCAGGACCAGGTGGCTACCAAAGCAGATACATGTTCATCCGATACATATCTGGGCGACCTTTCTTTGGACCCACCTGCTTTTCTTCTCCTTCCAAATCATTTCTACCCTGAGAATCCACCTGCTTTTTCATTCTAAAAAATACTGATATATTTCTAAATTTGTTGTAGCATCTCAGGTAAAAGAAAAAAAAATAGGTGCGTGGCATCTGTGGGACAAAGGTAGAAGAAACCTCAACATCTATGAAAGAAAATTGATGTGGGTGATTGGCAGGTATTACCGACACATAGAGAAAAAGGGAGAGAAGGGGGGCGATGAGGCTGTCGAAGGCAGTCAACGCCCCACATTCTGCAGAAGTAGGCTCAATAAATACTAACTACGACAGCACTAACATTTACCATGTTGATTATATGCCAGGTACTTTACACCAAAATGTTCCAATTATTTTTCATGACAACTCTGCAAGGTAATGTCCCTCTGTTTTGGAGAGGAACTTTAAAGCACAGAGAAGTTAAACCATTTATTTTCCCAAGGCCTCACATGTTGGTAAGTGATAGAGTTAGGATTTGAACCTGGGCAGTGTGACTCAGAAACCACGCTTTTATCTTCTACCCATGTTCTCTGGCCTCCTCACAAAGAGAAACTGCATTTGGGAGGGTGGAGAGAGAGATACACAGAGACTCAAACAAGGCCACAGAGCACGTGGGCAGGGCCCGTGCTCTCTGCACAGAGAAAGATAGGGGTTGGGGGAAATCCCACTGTCACAAGACGTACTGCTTAAGAACTGCTGCATGGGCACTATCTTAGTCAACATAAGTCAACTGCAACAAACAACCCCATTGTACTGAGCATGAACGTTTGTTTCCTGCTCATACAAACTCTAAGCAGACATTGCTGGCTAGGCAGGTCTCCTGGGCTCCGCCTCCACACAGCGAATCAGGGATCCAGACCTCTTCCCCTTAGTGAGACAAGGTGGGAAACAAAACAAGAGGAGACACTCTGTGGACTTAACTGCTTCATCCAGAAGGCGACACATCACTCAGGGTCATATTTCACTGGCCAGAATTAGGGACATGGTGTGGGCTAAAAGGCTAGAGTCCCTGGGCTGCTTCCCAACAGCAAGGCTGTTCTCTGGAGATCAAGGAGTCAAGGAGATCGTGACTTTCAAGGGTCAATAGCTATCTCAATCACAAGCACATGTGAGGAGAAGAGAATAATGTGAAAGTCTGCAAATGCTGGTGAGTGGCACGTGAATTTCAGCATCATACAGGCTGCTCTGGAAGTGGATTGCCCCTGGGCTGTAGGCAGGATGCTTCTCTTAAGAAGTCTATATATGAGGTCAAGCCCTCTCCCCAGGTATCTGTGGCCTGCTGAATCTGACCCAGCTACTTTGATTGGGGTCCACCTTGGCATCTAGTCAGTGGCATTCAATGTCACTGAATCTGACCCCACAGGCAACCTTGCCAGAGATTTGGTTTCTGAGAGCAAGGCCATCCTTCCTGTGGGTACAGCTAGAATCAGTTCTGTCTGGTCACATGACTTACTGAGGTTTTTAATAAGCCTCTGTCAACTGGCCACTCTGGGAATTCATGCAAGAAGTATTGAATCCCATGATCTAAATCTGCAGACTACAGACATTTACAGAAAAAATTTAAATAAATGTGGCTGTCCCACCTTGTCTCACTAAGGGGAAGAGGTCTGGATCCCTGATTCGCTGTGTGGAGGCGGAGCCCAGGAGACCTGCCTAGCCAGCAATGTCTGCTTAGAGTTTGTATGAGCAGGAAACAAACGTTCATGCTCAGTACAATGGGGTTGTTTGTTGCAGTTGACTTATGTTGACTAAGATAGTGCCCATGCAGCAGTTCCTAAGCAGTAAGTCTTGTGACAGTGGGATTTCCCCCAACTCCTATCTTTCTCTGAGCAAAAAATAAAAAACACTGGGCTGTTCTCAGAGTCATATTTCAAATTCCAAGTTTTTATGTCTTTTTCTTTTCCAAATTGTGATTAATTATGGATTTTGTGTCTCTTGGAAGTTTGTTAGTATTATTAGTTTTGGAAATGTGCTTTCTGCTTCTTTTCCACAGGCAACTATTTATTTGGCCAGCTGGTTCTCATTTCTGAGGGTAGGTTCAGTGGTCCGGCCGAAGGATAATGGACTGAAATGTCTCAGGTGAAACTCGAATAAATAAAGACTTTGGTTCTTGCATTTCAGCAGTAGGGGAATACAGTATTGCCTCCACTGGGGCCACGCTTGCCTCTCTTTAGGAAAATGCCCCTAGATGGAAATAACAGTGGATTTGAAAACATCTGAGCAGCACATTTTCTGAAATGTCATCTCTCTTCCTGCATATCCAATATTTTGTACTTGGAAAATGAGCTATGACCGCCATTTAAAATACCCCTTGGAGGAAATCTGCAGAATGTCCCTCAGCTTCTAGATGAGGAAACAGGCTCTGAAAACACAAGCGTCTCTCCCAAGGTCACAGGGAGAGTACAGAATTTAGATGAGCTGATCCCCAATTTCTGAGCCCCCTGGTCAATCCCACCTTCAGGCAGCCACTTTTCCTGGCAAATGGACACAAGAACTATAGGCTCAGCTCACAGGGACCCAGAGAGTTGTCCGGGGAACTTTTAAAACAACTGTAGGAATTTCCATTTGAAATCAGTGCTCAGTGCCTTAGTCAGTGTTACAAACAGTCACATTAAAAAGCCCCCCAAATGTTTACCTTCATTTGGAGCCGTTCTTTGCCTGCCTGGCAGCCTCACTCTACTTGGCTGGTCTCCTCTGTCCTCACCCTGTGCCTCCCCCTGTCACCCCCGCAGCTCTCATATAGCACTCAGCTTCCTGGGTGGCCTTCTTGATGTCCCCTTCCCTCCACTCTGCCTTTCCAGGTGGCGCACTCCCGCTGCACCAGCACAGCCAGCCTGAGTGGGAAGGGCCCAGGCAGGGCGTGGTCTTTGGGCCCAAACTCGTGTGCTCACGTGTCCAGATGTGGGCTGCAGTGGGCCAGACGGGGCTCAGCTCCTGTTGCAGGTTGGTGGGAGTCAGCTGAGTCAGCACGGCCGGTGGTCACAACCTTGGCTGCAGAGGCAGGTGGACCTCTGAACCAGAGATGGTGTCAGAGGCAACTGTAGAGTGGACACAGCCCTTTGGGCATGAGGTCAGAATCCCTGACAGTGACCGCATGGCACTGGTGTGACTTTGGACAAATGGCTAACTTCTCTGAACTTCAAATTCCTCATCTAAAAATGGAGGCTACCACAATATTAGCTAACACTTACATTGTTCTGGGCACTGCACATAAATTAACCCATATAGACCTCACACCAACCAACACTAAGGAGGGTGGACTATCATTAGGGAAACAAAGGCAGAGAGAGCTTTACTGACTTGCCCCCAGACCT
The DNA here is from genome assembly GCF_027406575.1 of Nycticebus coucang. Taxonomy (NCBI): domain Eukaryota; kingdom Metazoa; phylum Chordata; class Mammalia; order Primates; family Lorisidae; genus Nycticebus; species Nycticebus coucang. The sequence continues at coordinate 6,273,083 of NC_069800.1, read as the reverse complement.
CATGGCTTGTAGTGCTGTGTTGAGATTTGGCTCTATGTGGTCTGACCTCATTATCCCACAGGGTTGCTAGGAGATTGTCTTTACAAAACTTCCAGCTCAGTGTCTGTTACAGCATCAACACTCAATAAAGATTTAGAAGTAAAAGAGGCTCGTGGGGGGGCACAGGGATGAGCGTCTGCGAAGGGGAGAGGCAGAGTGGCAATGTACAAAGCCAGGCTGCACAGAAGACTGGGGGGTCTGCACACACAGGCCAAGTGGGAGTCGAGGTTTAAAGTAGCCCCAGGCCTCAGCTGTGCCATGACTTTGTTCAGAAAGCCTTGCCCGCGCTCGTGTGACTAATGTAGCCCACCGTATGTTAACCAGGCTTCCTCGCAGCACCTGCCATACTGGACTACAGTTGCTTAATCTTGCTTTTTCTCCCTAACTGGGCCTATCAGAGACTTTGGCCTGCTCACCTCTCTGTCCCCAGTGCCTGGCATCCAACCTGACACACAGCAGGTCTCAGTAGCTCTACTTGGATGGATGGATAAATGAATGAACAGCTCAATGGGTATTTGCACAGCAATATTCCCGCCTCTAGTCCAAGCACTTTACTCCAGGCCTGGGTAGGTCAGGGTAGTGTGGGTCTCCAGGATTCTGTGGGGCCTGTGGCTGGAACTGCAGCTGGGCGGAGGATGGCAACCACAGCCAGCCAATGTCAGGGCATAAAGGAGAACTTGTGACAGATCCAGCCACAACCCTGGGCTTTTTCCCCACCTGCAGCTTGGACCCAGCAGTCCCCACAGAGTGTAGCTGGAGATTACACTTCCAAAGCACACCCCTCCCTCTCTGGGGGTCCCCCAGGCCTTCCCAGGGAAGTTTATATCATGTCTAGAGAGATAGTACAAATAAATGCCTCTCAGCAGACATGTTAAGTAACAGTTTTTTGTACCAAAATCCATCCCCAACAAGGCAGGATGGGGTCACCTGCCCAGCACTATGGCTGCCACCTCTAAGACCATCTTTCCTCATTTGCCAAGCTCTTCTCACTCCTTCCAAGCCTGGACTCCAGACAGCAGCTCCCTCCGAGAGTCTCCATGGGAACCTCTAGGGGAATTCCAAGCCCCGCAGAGGGCCTGTCGTCGAGGCTTGGCTTCTGTAACGGTTGCTCAAGAACGCTGGCACAGTGAGCTGGAACACTGAGATTGGGAGACTCAGCACAAAACCCCTTGGTTTTCTTCGTTTTCTTTCCCCAACACCATTGCCCCAGCCAACCCCCAGTACTCAGGAATGTGCCTGATTGTGTAAGCCGGAAACAGGCAAGCCAAGATATAAGAGGTTTTGGCATAAAGTCTAAAATCAATGTGTAGTCTCCTGACAGACCCAAGGTCAATTTTTATGGTTTTAATTTACAGCTTTATCAGGCCAAGCTACTTCTACAAAGCAAAGGCAGGCAAAGTCGTAGTAGCCAACAGGGCACTGGGCACAGCTTCCAGGCTTGGCCCTCCACAGTTGGGAAGAATCTGGTTTGGGGTTTGTACCTCCACATGCTCTCTTGGCACCCCATTTTCTGGGTGTAAGATACAGCAGGAAACACAAGTCAGAGCAGTCCGTAGTGCCGGAGAGATGCAGGTGACTCTTGCTGGCAGAACTAAAGGACTTCCTGCTAATCAATTCTCTGGAAAATTCCGTGCACGGGACATTTCAGCTCTCAGATACAGCAATAAGAAAAGCTCTCTGTAAATGAAGTTGTTGCTGTGGGATACAAAAGGAAGTGTCACAGGGATTCACGGAGGCTGTCCGTGCAGGTGGGGTTTGGTATAAGCATGGCACGTCCCCACGACACTCTTGACTGAGAGAGGGGATCAATCAGCTAAGTGGGCAGACACCTCCATGGTGTGATCCGAGGGGCAGGGAGCCCAGTCCAGTTCTACCCCCAAGACTCACACGTCACTGCCTTGCGTAATGGAGTTGATAGCACCTGCTCTATCTCTTGACAGGTGGCTGAAAGGAAGTGACGGAGTCTAAGTGACCGTCCTTGCTATTAAGCTCTCAGCACTGCCGCTCCTCTGCTGCAGGCTGCCGGGGCTCGGGGCTCTGCAGACCACACTCCTTTGCCAGCTCCTCCCTGAAACTACTGCCAGCAGTGCAGACTAGCAGCAGAGCAGGTCACAGAGCAAGCAGAGGCCAGCAGGCACCCAGGGCGAAACGTGCAAGGAGGTGCTCACTACAGTGTGGACTCTGCACTGGCACGTCCAGATAAACGCCAGAGATGCAGCAAATGCCACCCTTTTACCATCTCCAACTTACATACACGAACCTTAGTCTCTCAGAAAGCCAAGGTCCTGAATATCCAGGGACAGGTGTCTTAATGACTTAGGTCTCTTTCTTCCCCCAGTAATAACAGAGAAGTTGCTGCTAATGGGCAAAGGAGGTTTTGGGGCTTCGATGGCTGCAGGAATGTCCTTGCCTCCTGTCCCTAGAGGTGATAAGTCTGGACTGAGTGGAAGCAGGACAAAACGATTCAAGTGGCCTGGATTCCAGGGCAGCTGGGGTTGTCCAGTGCCCACAGCTGGTCTGCACTGGCCTTCCAGAAGGAAAGAAAGTAGTGCAAAGGGCAAATGAGCAGCCAGCAAGGATGGGCTCGGAGGCAGGGATGAAAAAGAGTGCAAACTGCTGAGGAGAAGGAAAAAGAGTCACGTGGAGTTCAGAGGAGTTGTCTGCCCAGAGCCATCAGGAATTCATGTGGGCATTATTATCCCAGTTCCAGTGAAATCATCATTCTATCTGGTCTAAGGAAAATAAAATCTATAGCGTTTAATGATTTTGTTTCCATAATAACACCAAATGAACAAACAACATCTTTAGCTCTGCTTGCAGAAAACAGAAACTGTTATAACCTAGTGATGTTTAAATATGAACTCACTCCCTGATTCACCTCTCCCTAGCTTATCCCGGACTCTGCGCTACCCAGCACAGCATTGACATAACAGATGCTAAACCATTACGCTGTTGTTATTATCCCCTGGGCATCTTGGTTACAACTGCCTCATGATCTTTGTGTCTGTGTTCCAGCTAAGGCCCAACTTGGGTTAGCCAAATCCCACAGACGGCAGTTTAGGGCCAGAGAACAGAACACCCAGTTGATATTTCTTTTCCCGATGCAAGAAAATGATACAAACAGACAAAACACAGTAGCTTTCAGAAACATCCCTTATCGTACACAGGTTAGCATGTCATTTAGAAATATACTCTTTTTGTCAGTAGAATTGTATTCCTTTTTTAGGACTGCCATAGCAGCCTGGGTGGCTTCAACAACAGAGATTTGTTTTTTCACAGTTCTAAAGGCTGGAAGTCCAGGGTCAAGGTGTTTCTCTTGAGGTCTCTCTCCTTGGCTTGCTGCTGCCTTCTCTCAGTGTCTTCACTGGTCTTTCCGCTGTGTGCGTCTGCATTCTAATGTCCTCCTCATATTAAGGATTTTAGTCTTATGGGATTAGAGCCTCACACTTATGGTGTCATTTAACTTTAATCACCTCTTTAAAGGCCCTATCTCCAAATACAGTCACATTCTGAGGTAGTGGGAGTAAGGACTTCAACATAAATTTTGAAGGTGACACAATCGAGCTCATCAGTGCTAGTGGTGACATATGCAAGAATAGCTAAGATTTCCCCAAAAATAAGTGTTTGAAATTATACTGAACACTCAACTTGAATTTATTTTATTTTATTTTATTTTTTTGAGACAGAGCCTCAAGCTATCGCCCTGGGTACAGTGCAGTGGCGGCACAGCTCCTAGCAACCTCAAACTCCTGGGCTTAAGCAATTCTCTTGCCTCAGCCTCCCAAGTAGCTGGGACTACAGCACCTGCCACAATGCTTGGCTACCTTTTTGTTGTTGTTTGTATCATTGTTGTTTGGCAGGCCCCGGCTGGATTTGAACCTGCCAGCTCTGGTGTATGTAGCTGGTGCCTTAGCCGCTTGAGCTACAGGTGCCACCTCAACTTGAATTTAATCCTTAAGACCCATCCCATAAGGTAGGTACCATCATTCTTCTCATTTTACAGATTAGTGATGAAGGCTTTAAGAGGTTAAGTGCCTTGCTCAAGTTTACACCACTATAAAGTAGAGGGCAGGAAGTCCAAAGTGCATGTAGCATAATGTGGCCCAGGCCTGTTCAGCTCCAAAGATATCCAAGTTTTAGAGGATTCTGCAACTATTTCACTTCCCAGTGAATTAATAAAAACAATTTACTAACACTTAGCACATACACATGGAGAGAAGTAAGTGAAATATCTTTGGAAGAGAAATAATATCTTAGATAATTCAAATTTTAAAGGAAGAATATGATCTAACCCATTCCTGGATGATAAACAGTTTCACAATTGAGAAGCATTTTCAAGACAAAACTAAAGGAAAAGAAAAGAAATGAATAATTAAACTTGATTTATTGATGTTCTTGGCATTGCATTAGAAAACCAACTATGATTACCCATTTTGGAGAAAACCTCAGATCTCAAGAACACACTTTGTATTATGAAATGTGAACCTTACACAAAGACAGTAACTAGAGCTAAATTCATGTTTACTTATCTCTACCTTAAATACAAAATCATATAATTTTATTGGTAGGCTGGATTTATCAAGATTATCTTGACTAACACTTTCATTTTCTTTCCTACTTTCAAGATTCCTATTTATTGTAATTTATTCAAAACAATTTATTGATTCAATTATATCACTTTCAATGTAGTATCTATTTTACCCTTCCTTTCTTCTCTGTCTAGGCTTCCTCACGCACCCTAGCTAAGTATTAACAGAAAATAAAATAAGCAACTATGATTTGAAATGATTCTTGAGCTGAGTATTCCCAATGTTCCAGATAAACATGAACTACTGGTTTCCTCTAAAATGTTAGAAATATCCAGCAAATATAGCTGGTGTTGGAAATTAACTAGTTCATATTAGTTGTAATTCTGCAATTAGCTGCAATGACTATGTCATTATTATAAAAAAAAATATGTTTAACATCTCCTGTACATTATTTTTGTCAAAGTTACTATAAAAAGCAAGTTGGAAGGATTTAATTTATGTTCTTAAAGAGGCAATAAGAGCAATATTTTAAGATCAATTATCTATTTTGTATATATTCTGGTTAAAGACCCAAATGGGCATAAATTGATATTAACATGCTAACTTGGAATTTAACCACAAAGAGTGTCTAAAGACTGAAATGGAAAAAAAAAATGAACATAATTTTTAATCCAACCCTTCAATCTGATCTGAACACAAACCCATTTAACATCAAGTTCCTGAATATATAATACACAGTAGCTAATAAAAACATTTGGTGAAGGATTGAGTGACAAAAATCAGTAGTGCCTACACCAAGACTTTAACTGCAAGGAACATAAATCAACAAATCCCCCAAGGAAAAACAGTCCCTTTAAAATAAAATCAATACTGCTTTTAAAAATTATGAATAATGCAAAGCAGGGCAAAATTGTCAACAGCAATTTTCCCACAAAGATACACAAGTTCAAAATTATACACAAAAATACCCACCTATCCCAGTTTCCATGGGTAGGGGAAAGATGTATGTCATGGCTAAGCCCTGTTTTCAGGAATACCGAGGAAGTATACCGCAAACCTTTTCATCACCCTCCAGCATGGAGACCTCTCTCCTAGAGCAAATTCTCATCTTCAGATTCTTTCTCCCTCACATTAACTTCTCCCTCTCCATGCTAGGATTCCCAAATATTCTTATATATTTCTCCACAACATTTGGTATTACTTTATTAGCTACCACACCCCCTTTCACCACACTATAAGGTTTAGGAAGACAAGTAGCAAATGTCTTATAACCTATTCTAGATACAGAGTCTAGTACAGCCATGCTCTGAATAATGGCATTTTGGTCAATGATGGACCACACATATGGCCCCATGAGATTATAATAGAGCTGAAGAATTCTTATTACCTAGTGATGTCTTTTTCCTTTTTTTTTTTATTGAGACAGAGCCTCACTCCCTCTCCCTGGGTAGAGTGCCCTGGTGTCATAACTCACAGCAAACTCAAACTCTTGGGCTCGTGTGAGCCTCTGGCCTCAGCCTCCCAAGTAGCTAGGACTACAGGCACCTGCCACAATGCCCAGGTGGTTTTTCGATTTTTTCCTTTTTTTAGTAAAGATAGGATCTCATTCTTTCTCAGGCTGGTCTCAAACTCCTGAGCTCAAGCAATCCACCTGCATTGGCCTCCCAGGGTGCTGGGATTACATAGCCACTGAGGCCTGCCCCTAGTGGTATCTCAATGATCCTGGTTCTATGTAAGCTTAGACTAATGTATGTGCTTGTGTCTTGATTTTTAACAAAAATGTTTTAAAAGAAAAAACTTTAAAATGTAGAAGTAGAAAAAGGCTTGGAGAATAAGAATATAAAGAAAGAAAACATTTTTGAACAACTGTATGGTGTGTGTTTTAAGCTAAGTCCTATTAGGAAACAGTCAAAACGTTTTAAGAAATGAAAAAGTCCATAAAGTTAAAAAGTTACAATAAACTAAGGTTATTATCGAAGACAAAACTTTTAATATACTTAGCATATCCTAAGCTTACCGTGTTTATAAAGTCCACATGAGTGTGCAGCAATGTTCTCGAGTGGTCTCTCTCATTCACCCACCTCTCCCTCTCTGACTCATCCAAAGCCATTTTTGATCCTGCAAGCTGCATTCATGGTAAGTGCCCTATACAGGCACACCACTTCTTATCTTCCAGCCTTTTTTTTTTTTTTAACTGCACCTTTCCTATGTTTAGATACACAAATATTATCACTGTGCTATCATTCCCTCAGTATTCAGTACAGTGATATGCTGTACATGTTTGTAACCTAGGTGTAATTGTCTAATACCAGATAGCCTAGGTGTGCAGTGGGCTGTCCCATCTAGGTTTGAGTGAGTGCACACTATAATGTTTGCACAACAACAAATCACCCAAGATGCCTTTCTCAGAATCTATCTGTATGTTCAAGTGACACATGACTATGGAGTGGTCAGTTTGTAAGTGTTTGTATAATAAATGAATAAACTATAAATTTAATTGTCCTTTCTTGTTTTTGTATTATGTCCAAACCCTTCAAATGGCTATTTCATAAAATGTATCTTTATGCTTATATATGACTTTCCTTGGTAATAAGAAAATATAATGGCAAAGGGTATTTTTAAAATGCATATTCTTTGTTGATAGGAGGAACACTGCACACATTCAGCTATTTTGCTGAATATTCAACTGGTCAGTCATAGACTCAGTTAAGGACTATGCTTTTATATATTGTATTAAATAACATATTAAAGGAATTGGAGAGGAAAAGACTCAAACTAAAATTAGATATTTTCAATAATCCAGAGTGACCAATACTCTGTAGTATCTAAATAAGCACACTCGACCAACAAATATTCTTTTTAATTTTTTGAAGAAAAGAGACACTTCTCTCTTCTCTCTCTTAGGGAGACGCTGAACAATTAATCTTGTGTCTTATTATGTGACTAAGCTTTTAGATGCAGGATGATAAAGTGAAATCAAGACCATCATCTGGAAATCACCCAAATGTGTTCTTGTTGCCCAGCCCATTCTGAAGCTCTACAGTGTGGCATGGACCAGCTGCTAGGCAGCTCTGCTGATGGGACCATGACTCTGTACCCCAACAAAGCTGTGCTCCAGCCCAAGTAAACAACCCTCCTGCTTTTAGCAGGCAAAGGGCTGTGAACATAACATTCTCAGTCCTCTCTGGGAAGCTACCATTCTAGCCTTGGAAGGTACACAGTGCTCTCTTGCTCTCTTGCTAAGAGGAATCTTTTACTCAACATAAAAGGAGACGTGCTTTAAAGCTAGAAGACCACAGACCACATGACTCCCAGGGCCAGGAAACAAGATCATCATTTTGTTCTTGAGTAGCTGTTTTCCTCTCCACCCGAGAGAGGAATACTGAATGCAGGTGTCCACATTTGCATATGAACCTCCCACGTTGCAATTTTGTTTGCCCCGTGGCATTGGCTAGTTGAGTTACTTCTGTTAAGCAAGGGAGCTGTTTAAACTGACTTGACCTAACTAGGATACTGTGCTTAGCTAACCTGCTTTTAACTTAGAACCTTCCCCAGACTTAAAATGCCGACCCTATGGCAGAGGCTGTGTAGGGAAAGACAGATGTGTAGAGGGCATAATCAGACCCCTTTTGGGCTTTCCTCTTTCTGCCATATCCTAAAAGATAAATTTCAGATGCAGCGCTTCTTGAGACAGTGAACTGTTACATTGTTGGAGTTCCTTTAAGCTACTCTTGAATAATTCTCTAAGAAGCCAGGAAATTCTGGTTTTTCATTTTTCATCTCACACAAACACACATACACACACGCACGCACGCACACATTTTCTACCTTCGACTCTGTATTTTTAATGAATTTTTTAAATAAAATAAAACAGTTTTATTGCTCAGGTTGTGTGAAAGTCCACTGGGTTTTCTGAAGTAGGTCAGTAAACACCTGTCATAGTGTTGCGTGGTGATTTTAAAATATGCCCACAAATTCTTTACATGCCTCCTTTCAAAAAGGTAGAACCAGATTCCTTTCTTCTTGAGTGTGGTTGGACATAGTGACTTGTTTCAAACAAACAGAATGTGCCAGAAATGTGACTTTTGTGACTAGGTCACAAAAATTGTAACTTTTACCTGTTCACTCTTGGATTACTTGTTTCTGTGGAAGCTAGCCAGCTGCCATGTTGCAAGGACACATAAGCAGACCTAGAAAGAGGCCCAGGTGGAGTAGGGCTGAACCTCATGCCGAGGTTCACCTTGCCAGTCATGTGACTGAACTATCTTGGAAGTAAATTCTCCACCCCAAGCATCTTCAGATAATCGCACTCCCAGCTAGCATCTTGACTATGGCTTCATATGAGCCCCTCAACCAAAAACACCCAATCAAACTACTCCAATACTCTTGACCCATAGAAATTGTGAGAGATAATAAATGTTTATTATTTTAACCCGCTAGGTCTTGGGATGCTTGATTACACAACAATGATACACTGCTGTGTTGTGGGCACCCCGTCCTGTCCCCATGACAAATGTCAGTTGACCATGGGACTCATCTTCTGGGCCTGAGCACAGCTCTGTGACCCTTCACACATTTTGTTAGACAGCCACCACCCTAAGGCCTGAAATCCATTTGCTTGTACAGATCTAGGGGGCCAACTAGATCTCTTGAACATTTAGAAAGCAAGCATTTTTGGAAGTGCCCCTTTTCTCTTCATTGCAAATGAAGACCAACCTTAGCAACTCTTCTATTACAATGTGGATGCCATTTCCACAGAACTTACCACTGTGCGCAACTCAAAGTGTGTCCCACAGAGACAGATTCTTTCAGTTGACTCTGATCTGTTTCCCATGACCTTTTTTTTTTTTTAATTAAGTTTATTTATTTATTTATTTATTTGTTGTTGCAGTTTGGCTGGGGCTGGGTTTGAACTCGCCACCCTCGGTATATGGGGCCAGCACCCTACTCCCTGAGCCACAGGCGCCACCCACCCATGACCTTTTTTTTTATTTTGCAGTTTTTGGCTGGGGCTGGGTTTGAACCCGCCACCTCCAGCATATGGGGCTGGTGCCTTACCCCTTTGAGCCACAGGTGCCTCCCAGCCCATGACCTTTTTTAACTTATTCCCAAACAAGCGGGTATCATGTACCAGTTCTAGGATTTGGTCAAAGCATGTTTTGTGGTGTAACCCAGTTCCCCAGGCCACCGAGGTAAAAAATAAGGTCACTATTAAAAGTATAACTGGGAAGTGATATCACTCAATAGCAGAGGGGGTACCTCCAACCTCTCATCCCTGCACAGAAACACAAATAGCAAACAGAAACTGTCAGAACCAACAATGTCAGAACTCCGGAAAACAGCCAAGTTATACAGCAACCATGTGAATGCTAAGTCAAGAAAAAGGCATTTGAAAAACAGTAGGAAAGCTTTGTGATTTTTTTAATTTTTTTTTTTTTATTAAATCATAGCTGTGTACATTAATGTGATCATGGGGCACCATACACTGGTTTTATAGACCGTTTGACACATTTTCATCACACTGGTTAACATAGCCTTCCTGGCATTTTCTTAGTTATTGTGTTAAGACATTTACATTCTACATTTACTAAGTTATACCCTTGTACACTTATACCCTTGTAAGATGCACCACAGGTGTAATCCCACCAATCCCTCCCTCCGCCCACCTCCCCCCTCTCTCTCCTCACTTTCTCCCTTCCCCCTATTCTTGGGTTATAACTGGGTTATGGTTATAGCTTTCATGTGAAAGCCATAAATTAGTTTCATAGTAGGGCTGAGAACATTGGATACTTTTTCTTCCATTCTTGAGATACTTTGCTAAGAAGAATATGTTCTAGCTCCATCCATGTAAGCATGTAAGAGGTAAAGTCTCCATCTTTCTTTAAGGGTGCATAATATTCCATGGTGTACATATACCACAATTTATTAATCCATTCGTGGATCGATGGGCACTTGGGCTTTTTCCATGACTTAGCAATTATGAATTGGGCTGCAATAAACCTTCTGGTACAAATATCCTTGTTATAATGTGATTTTTGGTCTTCTGGGTATATGCCTAGTAGAGGAGTTATAGGATTGAATGGCAGGTCTATTTTTAGATCTCTAAGTGTTCTCCAAACATCTTTCCAAAAGGAATGTATTAATTTGCATTCCCACCAGCAGTGTAGAAGTGTTCCCCATTCTCCACATCCACATCTCTGGTCTTGGGATTTTGTGATATGGGCTAATCTTACTGGAATTAGATGATATCTCAAAGTAGTTTGGATTTGCATTTCTCTGATGATTAAAGATGATGAGCATTTTTTCATATGTCTGTAGGCCGCGCGCCTGTCTTCTTCAGAGAAGTTTCTCTTCAAGTCCCTTGCCCAACCTGCGATGGGATCACTTGTTCTTTTCTTGCTTATACGTTTGAGTTCTCTGTGGATTCTGGTTATTAAACCTTTGTTGGAGACATAACCTGCAAATATCTTCTCCCATTCTGAGGGCTGTTTGCTTGCTTTACTTACTGTGATCTTGGCTGTGCAGAAGATTTTTAGTTTGATAAGGTCCCAGTAGTGTACTTTTGAAGCTGCTTCAATTGCCCAGGGGTTCCTCCTCATAAAATACTCACCCGACTGATTTCTTCAAGGGTTTTCCCTGCACTCTCTTCTAGTGTTTTTATAGTTTCATGTCTTAAGTTTAAATCTTTAATCCAGTGAGAGTCTATCTTAGTTAATGGTGAAAGGTGTGGGTCCAGTTTCAGTCTTCTGCGGGTTGCCAGCCAGTTCACCCAGCACCATTTGTTAAATAGGGAATCTTTTCCCCCACTGAATGTTTTTAATTGGCTTTTCAAAGATCAAATAATGGTAAGTAGCTGGATTCATCTCTTGGTTCTTTATTCTGTTCCAGACATCTACTTCTCTGTTTTTGTGCCAGAACCATGCTGTTTTGATCACTATAGATTTGTAGTATAGTCTGAGGTCTGGTAGTATGATTCCTCTTGCTTTGTTTTTATTTCTGAGTAATGTCTGTCTTGGCTATTTGAGGTTTTTTTCTGATTCCATATAAAACGAAGTATTGTTTTTTCAAGATCTTCAAAGTATGACAGTGGAGCTTTAATAGGGATTGCATTAAAATTATATATTGCTTTGGTAGTATGGACATTTTAACAATGTCGATTCTTCCCAGCCATGAGCATGGTATGTTTTTCCATTTGTTAACATTTTCAGCTATTTCTTTTCTTAGAGTTTCATAGTTCTCTTTATAGAGATCTTTCACGTCCTTTGTTAGATAAATTCCCAAATATTTCATCTTCTTTGACACTACTGTGAATGGAATAGAGTCCTTAACTGTTTTTTCAGCTTGACTATTGTTGGTATATTTAAAGGCTACCGATTTATGAATGTTGATTTTGTAACCTGAGATGCTGCTGAATTCCTTGATCAGTTCTAAGAGTTTTGTAGTAGAATCCCTGGTGTTTTCCAGATATACAAGCATATCATCTGTGAAGAGCGAAAGTTTGATCTCTTCTGACCCTATATGGATACCCTTGATCGCCTTTTCTTCCCTAATTGCAGTGGCTAAAACTTCCATTACAATGTTAAAGAGCAGTGGAGACAATGGGCAGCCTTGTCTGGTTCCTGATCTGAGTGCTTTGTGGTATTTTTACCTACCCTTGCCCACCTTCAGCCAAGCGTGGCAGTGGTATCTAAGAGGCAGCAGCCCATGTTCCAAGTGTGAAACTCTGGTCCCTAATTCCAGAAGGCACAGAGCAGACTTACTCCCAAGTTGTTGCATTTGTTTGTTTAAATCTGTTTGGGATTAAAACATGAAGAACTGACACAGGACACTTGTCTCAGCTTCACCTTACTCAGACCATGAACATGGTGCGCATTGCTCAAAAATACTGCAAGGTGGCTGACAACTCACAGAAGCCTAGGGGAAAAGATTATGGTGCAGATATTCAACACACTTCCTAAGGCTCAGGAGGAAAAGCTGGGGCAAATTCTTTGGGAAATTAGGACATACAAAAAGCACCTGGGTGTATGGGGGAATCTAGAAAACCATGCACATACTCAGGGCAAGACTCATGCTTAGAAAATAACTGAACCTACCCTATGCCAGTGTTTTACAACCCGTGTGCTGTGAGAGGATCTTAGATGCGCCACAAAAACTTTTAAAGATCATTAATTAAATTATTTTTGAAAGAAGTTCAAAGCACAGCAACTATGTTCTTTTTTGAACCCTTTTTGATCAGTATAATTTAAATATGCCCCAGAATATACATTCAAGTGTATGGTGAGATTTTTGAAACACACTGCCCTAAGCTTTTGCCTAGGGCTGTTCAAAGCTAAGGAAGTTTGTTACCACTCTGCAGACCTGCAAAGAATTGCTCCAGGCAGTCCCTTCAGGATGAAGTGAAAGGATACTAAGCCGTTGCCATTCTGAAGTTATTCTAAAGCAATGAAGAACTCTGGTCAAGGTAAATACATGGGTAGATGTGAAAGCCCATATTTTTGTATCTTCAGTTCATAACTTCACTTTTTATTTCCTACATTGTTTAAAGGACACATACAGGTGGGGTGCAGTGGCTTGTGCTTGTAATCCTAGCACTCTGGGCGGCCGAAGAGGGTAGAAAGCTTGAGCTCGGGCGTTTGAGACAAGCCTGAGCAACAGCAAAACCCCATCTCTACTAAAAATAAAAAAAAAATTAGCCAAGTATTGTGGCAGGCACCTGTAGCCCCAGCTACTCAGGAGGCAGAGGCTGGAGGATTGCTTAAACTCAGGAATTTGAGGTTATTGTGAGCTAGGACAGCACAGCACTGTAGCCTGGGCAACAGAGTGAGAGTCTGTATAAATAAATAACTAAATAAACAAATAAATAAATCGCATGGATAAAAATAATTACAAATCTATGTTATTTGGAACACTATGCACATATTATAAAGCAACAGTTTCTGACATAAAAGGAGGGGAAAGGTCTACATAGGAACAGTTTATTATGCTTTTAAAGTTAAATTGGTATCAATTCAAATTAGACGATTTAAAATTTAGGATGTGAAATGTAATCCCCAAGGTTAACACAAAGATAACATTTATAGAGTATAACCAGAAGGAAATGAGAGGGGAATCGAAACAGTTCACTACCAAAAATTCATCCACTAAACACAAAAGGCAGTAGGGAGGAAAAATCTAATAGACTTTCATGATTCAAAAACATTCAGAAAACGAGGTATGGGGGAACTTTGTTAATATGATGAAGACACAGGTGTCCTCAAACTTTTTAAACAGGGGGCCAGTTCACTGTCCCTCAGACCATTGGAGGGCCGGACTATAGTTTAAAAAAAAAAAAAAACTATGAACAAATTCCTATGCACACTGCACATATCTTATTTTGAAGTAAAAAAACAAAACGGGAACAAATACAATCACACCGCCTCATGTGGCCCATGGCCCGCAGTTTGAGGACCCCTGAGGATTTATGAAAATCTCACAGATACTGTTGAAGGACTCAAAGCTTTTCTTCTAAGATCAGAACTAAGACAAGGACGCCTGCTTTCAGTGCCACTATTAACATTGTTCTGGAAATTTTAGCTACTAGACAGGAAAAGACAGAAAAGGCATCTAAATTGAAAAGAAAAACTGTCCTCTTTTGTAGATGATATGATACTATATATAAAAAAATGCCAAAGAATTCACAAGAAAGCTACTAAAACTAATAAACAAGTTTAGTAAAGTTGCAGAACATAAGATTAATACACAGAAATAGTTAGACTATTACTTTATATCACATATGAAAAGTATTGCAAAATGGATCAAAGACCTAAACTTAAGAGTTAAAACTATTGGCTGGAGATGGTGGCTCACACCTGTAATCCCAGCCCTGTAGGAAGATTGCTTGAAGCCAGGACCTTAAGATCAGCCTGGACAATGTGGTGAGACCCCTGTCTCTACCAAAGAAAAATTTTTTTAAAAAATTAGCCTGACATGGTGATGCACACCTGTAACCCCAGCTACTTGAGAGGCTGTGGCAGGAGAATTAGTTGAGGAATTTGAGGGTACACCAAGATGTGATCTGTACTCCAGCCTGGAAAACAGAGCAAGATCCTATCCTATTTTTTTTTTTGTGTGTGTGTGTGTATGTGTGTGTGTGTGGTATTTCTTTCACTTTATTTATTTATTTATTTATTTTTATTGTTGGGGATTCATTGAGGGTACAATAAACCAGGTTACACTGATTGCATTTGTTAGGTAAAGTCCCTCTTGCAATCCTGTCTTGCCCCCAAAAGGTGTGGCACACACCAAGGCCCCACCCCCTCCCTCCTTCCCTCTCTCTACTCTTTCTTTCCCCACCCGTCCCTCCATCTTTCTCTCTCTGCTCTCCCCTTCCCCCACCGTGACTTCAATTATCATTAATTGTCCTCATATCAAAATTGAGTACATAGGATTCATGCTTCTCCATTCTTCTGATGCTTTACTAAGAATAATGTCTTCCACTTCCATCCAGGTTAATACGAAGGATGTAAAGTCTCCATTTTTTTTAATGGCTGAATAGTATTCCATGGTGTACATACACCACAGCTTGTTAATCCATTCCTGGGTTGGTGGGCATTTAGGCTGTTTCCACATTTTGGCCATCGTAAATTAAGCTGCAATAAACAGTCTAGTGCAAGTGTCCTTATGATAAAAGGATTTCTTTCCTTCTGGGTAGATGCCCAGTAATGGGATTGCAGGATCAAATGGGAGGTCTAGCTTGAGTTCTTTGAGGTTTCTCCATACTTCCTTCCAGAAAGGTTGTACTAGTTTGCAGTCCTACCAGCAGTGTAAAAGTGTTCCCTTCTCCCCAATCCATGCCAACACCTGTAGTTTTGAGATTTTGTGATTTGGGGTATTCTCGCTGGGGTTAGATGGTATCTCAGGGTGGTTTTGATTTGCATTTCTCTAATAGATAGGGATGATGAACATATTTTCATATGTTTGTTAGCCATTGGTCTGTCTTCTTTAGAGAAGGTTCTATTCATGTCTCTTGACCATTGATATATGAACTGTTGGCTTTTTTCATGTGGATTAATTTGAGTTCTCTATAGATCCTAGTTATCAAGCTTTTATCTGATTCAAAATATGCAAATATCCTTTCCCATTGTGTAGGTTGTCTCTTTGCTTTGGTTGTTGTCTCCCTTAGCTGTGCAGAAGCTTTTCAATTTAAAGAAATCCCATTTGTATATTTTTGTTGCTGTTGCAATTGTCATAGCAGTCTTCTTCATAAAGTCTTTCCCCAGGCCAATATCTTCCAGTGTTTTTCCTATGCTTTCTTTGAGGATTTCAATTGTTTTATGCCTTAAATTTAAGTCCTTTATCCATCTTGAATCAATTTTTGTGAGTGGGGAAAGGTGTGGGTCCAGTTTCAGTCTTTTACATGTGGATATCCAGATCTCCCAACACCATTTATTGAATAGGAAGTCTTTCCCCCAAGATTAGGTGGTTGTATAATATTAGTTTAATTTCCTGGTTTTCTATTCGATTCCAAATGTCTCTCTATTTTTGTGCCAGTATCATGCTGTCTTGACCACTATGGCTTTGTAGTACAGCCTAAAATCTGATATGGTGATGCCCCCAGCTTTATTTTCATTACTAAGAACTGCCTTAGCTATACAGGGTTTTTTCTGGTTCCATACAAAACACAGAATCATTTTTTCCAAATCTTGAAAGTACGATGTTGGTATTTTAATAGGAATGGTATTGAATAGGTAGATTACTTTGGAAAGTATAGACATTTTAACAATGTTGATTCTTCCCAGCCATGAGCATGGTGTGTTCTTCCATTTGTTAAAATCCTCTGCTATTTCCATTCTGAGGATTTCATAATTTTCTTTATAGAGGTCCTTCACCTCCTTTGTTAGATATATTCCTGGGTATTTCCTTTTCTTTGAAACTATGGTGAAGGGAGTTGTGTCCTTAATTAGCTTCTCATCTTGACTATTGTTGGCATATACAAAGGCTACGGACTTGTGGACATTGATTTTATATCCTGAGACATTACTGTATTTTTTGATGACTTCCAGGAGTCTTGTGGTTGAGTCTTTGGGATTCTCTAAGTATAAGATCATGTCATCAGCAAAGAGGGAGAGTTTGACCTCCTCTGCTCCCATTTGGATTCCCTTTATTTCCTTTTCTTGCCTAATTGTATTGGCTAGAACTTCCAGCACTGTGTTGAATAGTAAAGGTGACAGAGCACAACCATGTCTGGTTCCAGTTCTAAGAGGAAAAGCTTTCAGTTTTACTCCATTCAGTAAAATATTAGCTGTGGGTTTGTCATAGATAGCTTCAGTCAGTTTCAGAAATGTTCCACCTATGCCTATAATCTTCAGTGTTCTAGTTAGAAAAGGATGCTGGATTTTATCAAACACTTTTTCTGCATCTTTTGAGAGGATCATATGGTCTTTATTTTTGCCACTGTTAATATGGTGGATAACATTTATGGACTTGCAAATGTTAAACCAGCCTTGCATCCCTGGGATGAAACCTACTTGATCATGATGTATGACTTTTTTGATAATAAGCTGTAATCTATTGGCTAGGTTTTTGTTGAGAATTTTTCCATCTATATTTATGAGTGAAAGTGGTCTGAAATTTTCCTTTTTAGTTGGGTCTTTTCCTGGTTTTGGTATCAGGGTGATGTTTGCTTCATAGAACGTGTTGGGGGTAGATTCCTTCCTCCTCAATTTTTTGGAATAATTTCTGCAGTACAGGAATAAGCTCTTCCTTGAAGGTTTGATAGAATTCTGGTGTGAAGCTATCTGGACCAGGGCATTTTTTTGGTTGGAAGATTTTTTATTGTTTCTTTGATCTCAGTGCTTGAAATTGGTCTGTTCAGGAGCTCTATTTCTTCCTGGCTAAGTCTAGGGAGAGGGCGTGATTCCGAATATTGATTCACTTCCTTCACATTGTCAAATTTCTGGGCATAGTGTTTCTGGTAGTATTCAGAGATGATCTCTTGTATCTCTGTGGGATCATTTATTTCCCCTTTATCATTTCTGATTGAGGTTACTAGAGATTTTACTTTTCTATTTCTAGTTAGTCTGGCCAAAGGTTTATCTATGTTATTTATTTTTTCAAAAAATCAATTCCTTGTTTCATTAATTTTCTGAATGATTCTTTTGTTTTCAATTTCATTGATCTCTGATTTGATTTTGGATATTTCTTTTCTTTTACCCGTCCTATTTTTTTTAAAAGAGCTAAAACGGGCGACGCCTGTGGCTCAGTCGGTAAGGCGCCGGCCCCATATACCGAGGGTGGCGGGTTCAAACCCGGCCCCGGCCAAACTGCAACCAAAAAATAGCCGGGCGTTGTGGTGGGTGCCTGTAGTCCCAGCTACTCGGGAGGCTGAGGCAAGAGAATCGCTTAAGCCCAGGAGTTGGAGGTTGCTGTTAGCTGTGTGAGGCCACGGTACTCTACCAAGGGCCATAAAGTGAGACTCTGTCTCTACAAAAAAAAAAAATAAATAAATAAAATAAAATAAAAAAATAAAAGAGCTAAAACTAAAATCTCTTAGGAGGAAACATTGGGAGAAATCATCATGACATGGGGTTGGTAATGATTTTGTTTATAAGACACAAAAAACACACGCAACAAAAGAAAAAAATGAAAGAACCTTATCAAAATTAAGAATTATTGTGTGGACGGAGGCGGAGCAAGATGGCAGCCGAGTAACAGCTTCCTTGCATCTGGGCACTGTGAGTCTGGGGAGATAGGACTCCAGGCATCTCTGGCTGGTGGGAACTGCCTATCATCACTCCTATGAGGATACAGGGAGTCAGCCAGAGACTTCTGGACCCCAAGAGGAGGACTAAAACAGTGGAAAACCGGCAAGTGGTCGCGTGCGTTCAATCCCTCTAAACCCACCCACAACTGTAAGTTCAGTAGCAGCGAGACTGCAAACCAGAAAGGTCTTACCTGTGAACTGTTTTGGTGTCTTTGGACTTGGCACTCAGCTGAACTGTCTTGGGGAGAGCCTGAGCGGGAGTGCGGAGAACTTTGGCCGTTGTCTGGGGCCCCAGTCTGAGCCACTGAGCCAGACGGAGCTAATAGTGTTTGGCGGTGGGTCACACGGAACCATTGTCAGTGATCTGCCCCGGCAAGCTCCACCCTCAGGGTCGCAGACCTAGAAAGGGTGGGAGCTGATAACCCAGCAACCAAGTAGCCTAAGGGTGGGGCCTGAGCCGCATTACAGCCCTAAGCCTCAGGGGCAGAGTGAGACCGGTTTTGGCACACTGGGTAAGTGGATAGCCACTTCAGCAGTGATTCCAGAGAGAAAGAAGGGAAAGCTTCTGCTCAGCAAGTTTACAAGTTCAAAGTGCCTTTTAAGTGGGCTGAAGAGAGATTCAGGGTGTCTACCTGCTGGGGTTTGAGAAATCAGCAGCCTCCAGTCGTATCAGAACTGTGATTAACATCTCATACCCCAGAAGACCACGTGTTGCCCAGACAATATTCAATAACATATACAAACTGCTTTGTTTTTGGTTGTGTATTTTTTCCTTTTTTTTTGTTTGGTTGTTTTTTTTGTTTGTTTATTTTGACGTTGTTGATGTTCTTTTATTTTTTAATTTCAATCTTTTCCATACAGATCCCTTTTTCTTTCTCAATTTTTCTAGTTTAATTATAATTTCCCATTGCTGCCTTTCTTAATAACTAGAACTTCATTTTTGCTAGTGTTTCTACCGCTATCATTTGGTTTTCCACCCAATTTTATCCCCGTAAAGTTTTCTGTTTGCTTGTTTTGGTTTGATTTATAGCATTTTTGTCTTTCCTCTCTACTTGGTGGAGGTGGGGTACTGTTTCTGATCAGGTTAGCAAAGAGCTGCTGACCTCAAGGGAACCACCCAACTGGGCACCACCAGAAGGTGGGGTTTTTTAAGGTTGTGTCAAAGTACCCTACTGTACACTTATATTGCCCTGTCTCCCTCTTTCTGTGCCTCTCTTCTTTTTGTCAATATTCCTTATACCCACCCCCTCTCCTTTCTCTATATTTCTTTTTTTTCTTAGCACTCGGTCCTCCTTTCTTTCATCCCTTTTTTGCTCTTCAACCTTCTCACCCTTCTGGTCCTGTAACCCTTAGTCCACAGGCACGAGAACTTAAAGAGCAAGAGAAAGTGAAAGGAAAATTAGGGCAAGGAAACAGATAAAAGAAATCACTCATGAGGAAGAATCAGCAGAAAACTCCAGGCAACATGAAGAACCACTCTAGAACAACCCCGCCAAGGGACCATGAGGTAGCTACTGCAGAGGATTCCACCTACACAGAAATGTTAGGAATGACAGAAAGGGAATTTAGAATGCAAATTTTGAAAACAATGAGAGAAATGATGGAAACAATGAAGGAAACTGCTAATAAAGTGGAAAATAACCGAAAGGAAATCCAAAAACAGAATCAAATAAGAGATGAACGATATGAAGAATATAAAAAGGATATAGCAGAGCTGAAGGAACTGAAACAGTCAATTAGGGAACTTAAAGATGCACTGGAAAGTATCAGCAACAGGTTAGACCATGCAGAAGAAAGAATTTCAGAGGTAGAAGACAAAGTTTTTGAGATAACTCAGATAGTAAAAGAGGCAGAAAAGAAGAGAGAGAAAGCAGAACGTTCACTGTCAGAATTATGGGACTTTATGAAGTGTTCCAACATACGAGTTATAGGAATTCCAGAAGGGGAAGAAGAATGCCCCAGAGGAATGGAAGCCATACTAGAGATATTATAAAAGAAAATTTCCCAAATATCACCAAAGATTCTGACACACTGCTTTCAGAGGGAAATCGGACCCCAGGTCGCCTCAACTCTAACCGAGCTTCTCCAAGACACATTGTGATGAACCTGTCCAAAGTCAAGACAAAAGAAAAGATTCTGCAAGCTGCCAGGAGTAAGCGCCAGTTGACCTACAGGGGCAAATCCATCAGAGTGACCGCAGACTTCTCTAATGAAACTTTCCAAGCAAGAAGACAATGGTCATCTACCTTTAATCTACTTAAACAGAACAATTTCCAGCCCAGAATTCTCTACCCTGCTAAGCTAAGCTTCAAAATTGATGGAGAAATCAAATCATTTACAGATATACAACCATTGAGAAAATTCGCCACAACAAGACCAGCTCTACAGGAAATACTTCAACCTGTTCTGCACACTGACCACCACAATGGATCAGCAGCAAAGTAAGAACTCAGAAATCAAAGGACAGAACCTAACCTCCACACTGATGCAAAAGATAAAACTAAGCAATGGACTCTCACCAAATATGATGAATAGAATACTACCACACTTATCAATTATCTCAATAAATGTTAATGGCTTGAATTCCCCACTGAAGAGACATAGATTGGCTGACTGGATTAAAAAACACAAGCCATCCATTTGCTGTCTGCAAGAAACACACCTGGCTTCAAAAGACAAATTAAAGCTCCGAGTCAAGGGATGGAAGACAATTTTTCAGGCAAATGGAATTCAGAAGAAAAGAGGAGTTGCAATCTTATTTTCAGATACATGTGGATTTAAAGCAACTAAAGTCAAAAAAGACAAAGATGGTCACTTTATATTGGTCAAGGGAAAACTACAACAAGAAGACATTTCAATTCTAAATATTTATGCACCCAATTTAAATGCTCCCAGATTCTTGAAGCAGACCTTACTCAGTCTGAGCAATATGATATCTGATAATACCATCATAACAGGGGACTTTAACACACCTCTTACAGAGGTGGACAGATCCTCTAAACAGAAATTAAACAAAGATATAAGAGATTTAAATGAGACCCTAGAACAAATATGCTTGATAGACGAATATAGAACACTCCACCCAAAAGATAAAGAATATATATTCTTCTCATCACCCCATGGAACATTCTCCAAAATTGATCACATCCTGGGACACAAAACAAATATCAATAGAATCCAAAGAATTGAAATTTTACCTTGTATCTTTTCATACCATAAGGCACTAAAGGTGGAACTCAACTCTAACAAAAATGTTCAACCCCAACCAAAGGCATGGATATTAAACAATCTTCTGTTGAATAACAGATGGGTGCAGGAAGAAATAAAAGAGGAAATCATTAACTTCCTTGAGCATAACAACAATGAAGACACAAGCTACCAAAACTTGTGGGATACTGCAAAAGCAGTTTTGAGAGGAAAATTCATTGCTTTAGATGCCTACATTCGAAAAACAGAAAGAGAGCACATCAACAATCTCACAAGATATCTTATGGAATTGGAAAAAGAAGAACAATCTAAGCCTAAACTCAGTAGAAGAAAAGAAATATCCAAAATCAAATCAGAGATCAATGAAATTGAAAACAAAAGAATCATTCAGAAAATTAATGAAACAAGGAGTTGGTTTTTTGAAAAAATAAATAAAATAGATAAACCATTGGCCAGACTAACGAGGAATAGAAAAGTAAAATCTCTAGTAACCTCAATCAGAAATGATAAAGGGGAAATAACAACTGATCCCACAGAGATACAAGAGATCATCTCTGAATACTACCAGAAACTCTATGCCCAGAAATTTGACAATGTGAAGGAAATGGATCAATATTTGGAATCACACCCTCTCCCTAGACTTAGCCAGGAAGAAATAGAGCTCCTGAACAGACCAATTTCAAGCACTGAGATCAAAGAAACAATAAAAATGCTTCCAACTAAAAAATGCCCTGGTCCAGATGGCTTCACTCCAGAATTCTATCAAACCTTCAAGGAAGAGCTTATTCCTGTACTGCAGAAATTATTCCAAAAAACTGAGGAAGAAGGAATCTTCCCCAACACATTCTATGAAGCAAACATCACCCTGATACCAAAACCAGGAAAAGATACAAACAAAAAGGAGAATTTCAGACCAATCTCACTCATGAATATAGATGGAAAAATTCTCAACAAAATCCTAGCCAATAGATTACAGCTTATCATCAAAAAAGTCATTCATCATGATTAAGTAGGCTTCATTCCAGGGATGCAAGGCTGGTTTAACATACGCAAGTCCATAAACGTTATCCACCATATTAACAGAGGCAAAAATAAAGATCACATGATCCTCTCAATAGATGCAGAAAAAGCATTTGATAAAATCCACCATCCTTTTCTAACTAGAGCACCGAAGAGTATAGGCATAGGTGGCACATTTCTAAAACTGATTGAAGCTATCTATGACAAACCCACAGCCAATATTTTACTGAATGGAGTAAAACTGAAAGCTTTTCCTCTTAGAACTGGAACCAGACGAGGTTGTCCTCTGTCACCTTTACTATTCAACATAGTGCTGGAAGTTCTAGCCAATACAATTAGGCAAGACAAGGAAATAAAGGGAATCCAAATGGGAGCAGAGGAGGTCAAACTCTCCCTTTTTGCTGATGACATGATCTTATACTTAGAGAACCCCAAAGACTCAACCACAAGACTCCTAGAAGTCATCAAAAAATACAGTAATGTCTCAGGATATAAAATCAATGTCCACAAGTCAGTAGCCTTTGTATACACCAATAACAGTCAAGATGAGAAGCTAATTAAGGACACAACTCCCTTCACCATAGTTTCAAAGAAAATGAAATACCTAGGAATATACCTAACAAAGGAGGTGAAGGACCTCTATAAAGAAAACTATGAACTCCTCAGAAAGGAAATAGCAGAGGATATTAACAAGTGGAAGAACATACCATGCTCATGGATGGGAAGAATCAACATTGTTAAAAAGTCTATACTTCCCAAAGCAATCTACCTATTCAATGCCATTCCTATCAAAGTACCTACATCGTACTTTCAAGATTTGGAAAAAATGATTCTGCGTTTTGTATGGAATCGGAAAAAAACCCGTATAGCTAAGGCAGTTCTCTGTAACAAAAATAAAGCTGGGGGCATCAGCATACCAGATTTTAGTCTGTACTACAAAGCCATAGTGGTTGGAAGATTTTTTATTGTTTTTTATTGTTTCTTTGATCTCAGTGCTTGAAATTGGTCTGTTCAGGAGCTCTATTTTTTCCTGTCTGAGTCTATGGAGAGGGTGTGATTCCAAATATTGATCCATTTCTTTCACATTGTCAAATTTCTGGGCATTGAGTTTCTGGTAGTATTCAGAGATGATCTCTTCTATCTCTGTGGGATCAGTTGTTATTTCCCCTTTATCATTTCTGATTGAGGTTACTAGAGATTTTACTTTTCTATTCCTCGTTAGTCTGGCCAATGGTTTATCTATTTTATTTATTTTTTCAAAAAACCAACTCCTTGTTTCATTAATTTTCTGAATGATTCTTTTGTTTTCAATTTCAATGATCTCTGATTTGATTTTGGATATTTCTTTTCTTCTACTGAGTTTAGGCTCAGATTGTTCTTCTTTTTCCAATTCCATAAGATCTCTTGTGAGATTGTTGATGTGCTCTCTTTCTGTTTTTCGAATGTAGGCATCTAAAGCAATGAATTTTCCTCTCAAAACTGCTTTTGCATTATCCCACAGGTTTTGGTAGCTTGTGTCTTCATTGTTGTTATGCTCAAGGAAGTTAATGATTTCCTGTTTTATTTCATCCTTCACCCATCTGTTATTCAACAGAAGATTGTTTAGTTTCCATGCCTTTGGGTGGGGTCGAGAATTATTGTTAGAGTTGAGTTCCACCTTTAGTGCCTTATGGTCTGAGAAGATACAAGGTAAAATTTCAATTCTTTTGATTCTGTTGATAATTGTTTTGTGTCCCAGGGTATGATCAATTTTGGAGAATGTTCCATGGGGTGATGAGAAGAATGTATATTCTTTATCTTTGGGATGGAGTGTTCTATATGCGTCTATCAAGCACAGTTGTTCTAGGGTCTCATTTATGTCTCTTATATCCTTGTTTAATTTCTGTTTAGAGGATCTGTCCAACTCTGTAAGAGGAGTGTTAAGGTCCCCTGTTATGATGGTATTATCAGATATCATATTGCTCAGACTGAGTAAGGTCTGTTTCAAGAATCTGGGAGCATTTAAATTGGGTGCATAGATATTTAGAATTGAAATATCTTCTTGTTGTTTTTTTCCCTCGACCAATATAAAGTGACCATCTTTGTCTTTTTTGACTTTAGTTGCTTTAAATCCACATGTATCTGAAAATAAGATTGCAACTCCTCTTTTCTTCTGAAATCCATTTGCCTGAAAAATTGTCTTCCATCCCTTGACTCGGAGCTTTAATTTGTCTTTTGAAGCCACGTGTGTTTCTTGCAGACAGCAAATGGATGGCTTGTGTTTTTTAATCCAGTCAGCCAATCTATGTCTCTTCAGTGGGGAATTCAAGCCATTAACATTTATTGAGATAATTGATAAGTGTGGTAGTATTCTATTCATCATATTTGGTGAGAGTCCATTGCTTAGTTTTATCTTTTGCATCAGTGTGGAGGTTAGGCTCTGTCCTTTGATTTCTGAGTTCTTACTTTGCTGCTGATCCATTGTGGTGGTCAGTGTGCAGAACAGGTTGAAGTATTTCCTGTAGAGCTGGTCTTGTTGTGGCGAATTTCCTCAATGTTTGTATATCCATAAATGATTTGATTTCTCCATCAATTTTGAAGCTTAGCTTAGCAGGGTACAGAATTCTGGGCTGAAAGTTGTTCTGTTTAAGTAGATTAAAGGTAGATAACCATTGTCTTCTTGCTTGGAAAGTTTCATTAGAGAAGTCTGCGGTCACTCTGATGGATTTGCCCCTGTAGGTCAACTGGCGCTTACTCCTGGCAGCTTGCAGAATCTTTTCTTTTGTCTTGACTTTGGACAGGTTCATCACAATGTGTCTTGGAGAAGCTCGGTTAGAGTTGAGGCGACCTGGGGTCCGATATTCCTCTGAAAGCAGTGTGTCAGAATCTTTGGTGATATTTGGGAAATTTTCTTTTCTAATATTCTCTAGTATGGCTTCCATTCCTCTGGGGCATTCTTCTTCCCCTTCTGGAATTCCTATAACTCGTATGTTGGAACGCTTCATAAAGTCCCATAATTCTGACAGTGAACGTTCTGCTTTCTCTCTCTTCTTTTCTGCCTCTTTTACTATCTGAGTTATCTCAAGAACTTTGTCTTCTACCTCTGAAATTCTTTCTTCTGCATGGTCTAACCTGTTGCTGATAATTTCCATTGCATCTTTAAGTTCCCTGATTGACTGTTTCATTTCCTTCAGCTCTGCTATATCCTTTTTATATTCTTCATATCGTTCATCTCTTATTTGATTCTGTTTTTGGATTTCCTTTTGGTTATTTTCCACTTTATTAGCAGTTTCCTTCATTGTTTCCATCATTTCTTTCATTGTTTTCAACATGTGTACTATAAATTCCCTTTCTGTCATTCCTAACATTTCTGTATAAAAAATAAATAGATAAATAAATAGGCTAGGGTGGGTTGGGGTGGTGGTGCATAGCCCAGTGGATAAGGCACCAACCACATCCATCCAGGAGGGTGGCGGATTCCAGCCCTGCCTGACAAGCTAAACAACAATGACAACTGCAACAAAGCAAAAGTACCCTGGCGTTGTGGCTGGCTCATGCAGTCCCAGGTACTTGGGACGCTGAGGCCAGAGAATCCTTAATGCCCAGGAGTTGGAGGTTCTTGTGAGCTGTGACAGCACACCACAGCAATCTACGGAGGGTGACTCAGTGAGAGTCTGCCTCACCAAAAAAAAAAAAAAAATCAAATGAACGAAAAAATAAATAAATAAATATTCAGATCCATCAAATAAAGAAGTAAATAGTCACATAGCACAGTTCCCGGAACAGAAACCCTACCTCTCCCACGACACCCGCTTCCAGTCCAGAGAAAAACTTCAGTCCTCCGTTAAGTTTTTTTTTTTCTTATTTTTTTTTTTTTTTGTAGAGACAGAGTTTCACCTTATAACCCTTGGGTCCAGTGCCATGGCATCACACAGCTCACAGCAACCTCCAACTCCTGGGCTTAAGCGATTCTCTTGCCTCAGCCTCCCGATTAGCTGGGACTACAGAAGCCCGCCACAACGCCCAGCAATTTTTTGGTTGCAGTTCAGCCGGGCCGGGTTTGAATCCGCCACCCCCCTTATATGGTTCAGGCGCCTTACAGCTTGAGCCCCAGGCGTCGACCCTCAGTTAAGTTTTCGACCTTTCTTTCTGATCTGTTCCGTTTTACGGGAGAGCTAGGTAGCCAAACACTGAGGCGCTGACCTGACTTGACCCGAGCCGAGGTTGAAGGGAAGAACGCCTAGGATCTGTCCCCGCCCTTCCCCGCACCGCCTCCCCACTGGGCTTTGAGAGGACGGATCTGTCCTTCGCGGAACAGCTGCATACAGATACAAAGAAGTTACGGGGCCGGGGGCGGTTGAT
This sequence comes from Nycticebus coucang, assembly GCF_027406575.1. Taxonomy (NCBI): domain Eukaryota; kingdom Metazoa; phylum Chordata; class Mammalia; order Primates; family Lorisidae; genus Nycticebus; species Nycticebus coucang. The sequence continues at coordinate 6,246,206 of NC_069800.1, read as the reverse complement.
CTCCACTCTAATGCTAGCATTCTGGGAGGCCGAGGCTGGTGGAGACAGGAGACGACCGCCCCCCTCCCCACCATAGTCCCAGCTGTTCGGGAATCTGAAGCAGAAGCATCCCTGGAGCTCAAGAATTCCAGCGTGCTGTGACTTGTGAATGGCGAGAGCCCGCTCTTCGTATTGAAGGTGGACTGAGAGTGTATGGGCAAAAAAATGTCTATGAATAAATGAATATATAATCCCACAGACATATATTGCCCTAGCTGTTTGTGTAGACGTGAATGAAGAAGAGTTGTTTAATTTTTTTTTTTTTGATAGAAATGACACAACCCCTAGGCTCACACGCTGCCCACTTCGCTCCTTAGCTCTAGTAGTTACACAGGAGGCAAGCAGTGTATAATGTCAGAAGAACCGTTTCAGAATAAAGGGAGAGAGAGAATGAGGGGGGTAGAGAGAGAGAGCGGGGAGAAAGGGAGGGGGAGAGGGAGAGAGGGAGAGGGAGAGAGAGAGAGAGAGCAGACGAACACGAAAGCAGGGACACGGGATTTGGAGGGGCTCGGCGAGGCTCCGAGACTCAGGGGGACCAGAACTTGTACACGGCCGCCACCTGCTGGACTGAGTACGCCAAAGAACGCAGAAGAGACATCTGGTGGACCGACAAGAGCTAAGGTGACAAGATCCCCGGTCTAAGGACAGCCACGGACATCTGGTCATAGGCGGTGCACTGGGGAGACCAAAGTTACCTAACACCCACATGTGCTCCACGTGGGTGTCATGCATGCCTGCCTGCCTGGCAAGAGAACACGGGGTGCTCATACTTCCTTAGCTCAGGTGTTTCATATGAAGGTGTGGGTGCGTGGGGGGGATGTTACCAGGGAAGGAGATTAAGAAAGGGGAGAGGGGGCGGCGCCTGTGGCTCAGTGAGTAGGGCGCCGGCCCCATATGCCGAGGGTGGCGGGTTCAGGCCCAGCCCCGGCCAAATTGCAAAAAAAAAATAGCCTGGCCTTTTGGCGGGCGCCTGTAGGTAGTCCCAGCTGCTAGGGAGGCTGAGGCAGGAGAATCGCTTAAGCCCAAGAGCTGGAGGTTGCTGTGAGCCGTGTGACGCCAAGGCACTCTAACCGAGGGCAGTACAGTGAGACTCTGTCTCTACAAAAAAAAAAAAAAAAAAAAAGAAAGGAAGGAGAGAGAGAGGGAAGGAGGGAGGGATGCGTGGCGCAGCATCTCCTTTAGTAGTTCATAAGCGTCATGAACATGTGTTCGAGCACACGTGTGAGATGTGGAAAGAGAGAAAGAGAGAAACAAGGGAAGAAAGAAGAAAAAAGAAACCCCGAAAGTGGTGCCTTTGGCCACGCAGTCACAACAAGTCAGCAACCTGCAGAAACACAGGACCGGCACGCTCCGCTGCCAATTGGAGGCCCACAAGAGGTCAGTTTCTGGCTCCTCAGCGGGGGTGGGTGGGTGGGGTGGGGGTTCTCAGTTCCGAAACGCGTGTGAGTTTGAGTGGGCGCAGTCCGTGGCTCAAGGAGTAGGGCGCCGGCCCCATATTATTCCGTGGGTTGTGGTTCAAGACCGGACACCACCAGAACTGCAAAACAAAGAAACAAAAAAATTTTCGGGAGCTTAACTCAGTGAGCTGAAGCTTCCGCCCACCTAGACCTCCCAAACTGCTACGATTACGGGCCTGAGCCACCTCATGTCGCCCAGCCTAATTCTATTTAGTTAAATATCCTTCTTCCACACCTGGTTTCACTGTATATGGAGAGTTGTATGTGTGGCGGGGGGAAGCTTTTGTTAAGAATGGAAGAGAACAGCGGCGGAGCTTGTGGCTCAGTGAGCAGGTCGCCGGCCCCATATACCAAGGGAGGTGGGTTAAAACCCAGCCTCGGCAGAACTGCAACAAAAAAATAGCCGGGCGTTGTGGCAGGTGCCTGTAGTCCCAGCTACTCGGCAGGCTGAGGCTGGAGAATCGCCTAAGTCCAGGAGTTGGAGGTTGCTGTGAGCTGTGTGACGCCGCGGCACTCTACCGAGGGCAATAGAGTGAAACTCTGTTTCTACAGAAAAGAAAAAGAATAGAAGTTGACGGGTGGCGCCTGTGGGTGAAAGGAGTAGTGTGCCGGCCCCATACACAGAGGTGGTGGCTGGCGAGAAAAACTGCCCCCTCCTCAAAATCATTTAGTTGAAAGACTTCGCCTGCGGGCACCCCCGCCCAACCCTCCCGCATATGCGGGAGGTGGCGGGTTCAAACCAAGCCCCGGCCATAAACTGGAAAGGAAATGAAAGAGAAAGAAGGATTAAAGGTAGAGACGGAGAAAGGGAAGGACAAAGGATGGGACGGAAGGAAGGAAGGAAGGAAGGAAGGAAGGAAGGAAGGAAGGAAGGAAGGAAGGAAGGAAGGAAGGAAGGAAGGAAGGAAGGAAGGAAGGAAGGAAGGAAGGAAGGAAGGAAGGAAGGAAGGAAGGAAGGAAGGAAGGAAGGAAGGAAGGAAGGAAGGAAGGAAGGAAGGAAGGAAGGAAGGAAGGAAGGAAGGAAGGAAGGAAGGAAGGAAGGAAGGAAGGAAGGAAGGAAGGAAGGAAGGAAGGAAGGAAGGAAGGAAGGAAGGAAGGAAGGAAGGAAGGAAGGAAGGAAGGAAGGAAGGAAGGAAGGAAGGAAGGAAGGAAGGAAGGAAGGAAGGAAGGAAGGAAGGAAGGAAGGAAGGAAGGAAGGAAGGAAGGAAGGAAGGAAGGAAGGAAGGAAGGAAGGAAGGAAGGAAGGAAGGAAGGAAGGAAGGAAAATCTAAGAGTAAAAGTTGTTCATTGCCTGTGGCTCAGAGGAGTAGGGCACCGGCGCCATGAACCAGAGGTGGCGGGTTGAAAGCGGGCCCCAGTCAAACACCGCAAAAGAAGGAAAATATTAAAAAAATAAATAGATAAATAAATAGGCTGGGGTGGGTTGGGGGGGTGGTGCATAGCCCAGTGGTTAAGGCACCAACCACATCCACCCAGGAGGGTGGCGGATTCCAGCCCTGCCTGACAAGCTAAACAACAATGACAACTGCAATAAAGCAAAAATACCCCGGCGTTGTGGCTGATTCATGCAGTCCCAGGTACTTGGGATGCTGAGGCCAGAGAATCCTTAATGCCCAGGAGTTGGAGGTTCTTGTGAGCTGTGACAGTACAACACAGCAATCTACGGAGGGTGACTCAGTGAGAATCTGCCACACCAAAAGAAAAAAAAATCAAATGAACGAAAAAAAAAATAAATAAATATTAAAATCCATCAAATAAAGAAGTAAATAGTCACGTAGCACAGTTTCTGGAACAGAAAACCTACCTCTCCACCGACACCCGCTTTCCAGTCCAGAGAAAAACACCAGTCGTCAGTTAAGTTTCGTTTGTTTGTTTGTTTGTTTGTTTGTTTGTTGTAGAGACAGAGTGTCACCTTATAACCCTCGGGTCCAGTGCCATGGCATCACACAGCTCACAGCAAACTCCAACTCCTGGGCTTAAGCTATTCTCTTGCCTCAGCCTCCCGAGTAGCTGGGACTAAAGACGCCTGCCACAAGGCCCAGCAATTTTTTGGTTGCAGTTCAGCCGGGGCCGGGTTTGAATCCGCCACCCTCCTTATATGGGGCAGGCGCCTTACAGACTGAGCCACAGGCGTCGCCCCTCAGTTAAGTTTTCGACCTTTCTTTCTGATCTCTTCCGTTTTACAGGAGAGCTAGGTAGCCAAACGCTGAGGCGCTGACCTGACCTGACCCGAGAGCCGAGGTTGAAGGGAAGAACGCCTAGGATCTGTCCCCGCCCTTCCCCGCACCGCCTCCCCACTGGGCTTTGAGAGGACGGATCTGTCCTTCGCGGAACAGCTGCATACAGACACAAAGAAGTTACGGGCCGGGGGCGGTTGATCTCCACTCTAATGCTAGCATTCTGGGAGGCCGAGGCCGGTGGAGACAGGAGACGACCGCCCCACACCCCAGCATAGTCCCACCTGTTCGGGAGTCTGAAGCAGAAGCATCCCTGGAGCTCAAGAATTCCAGTGTGCTGTGACTTGTGAATGGCGAGAGCCCGCTCTTCCTAGGGAAGGTGGACTGAGAGTGTATGGGCAAAAAAAATCTATGAATAAATAATTATATAATCCCACAGACATATATTGTCCTAGCTGGTTGTGTAGACGTGAATGAAGAAGAGTTGTTTTTTTGTTTTGTTTTTTTGTTTTGTTTTTGATAGAAATGACACACCCCCTAGGCTCACACGCTGCCCCGCTCGCTCCTCAGCTCTAGTAGTTACACAGGAGGCAAGCAGTGCATAGTGTCAGAAGAACCGTTTCAGGATAAAGGGAGAGAGCGAATGAGGGGGGTAGAGAGAGAGAGCTGGGAGAAAGGGAGGGGGAGAGGGAGAGAGAGAGAGGGAGATAGAGAGAGCAGACTAACACGAAAGCAGGAACACGGGGTTTGGAGGGGCTAGGCGAGGCTCCGAGCCTCAGGGGGACCAGAACTTATACACGGCCGCCACCTGTTGGACTGAGTACGCCAAAGCACGCAGAAGAGACATCTGGTGGACCGACAGGCGCTAAGGTGACAAGATCCCCGGTCTGAGGTCGGCCACGGACGTCTGGTCATCGCCGGGGCACTGGGGAGACCGAAGTTACCTAACACCCACGTGGAGCACATGTCATGCATGCCTCCCTGCCTGGCAAGAGAACGCGGGGTGCTCATTCCTCGCTAGCTCAGGTGTTTCATATGCAGGTGCGGGTGCCTGGGGGGATGTTACCAGGGAAGGAGAGAAAGAAAGGGGAGAGGGAGGGAAGGAGGGAGGGATGCGTGTCGCAGCATCTCCTTTAGTAGTTCATAAGCGTCATGATGATGTGTTCGAGCACACGTGTGAGATGTGGAAAGAGAGAAAGTGAGAAACAAGGGAAGAAAGAAGAAAAAAGAAACCCCGAAAGTGGTGCCTTTGGCCACGCAGTCACAACAAGTCAGCAACCTGCAGAAACGCAGGACCGGCACGCTCCGCTGCCAATTGGAGGCCCACAAGAGGTCAGGGTCTGCGGCTTCAGCGGGTGTAGGTGGGTGGGTGGGGTTGCTCAGTTCAGAAACGGGTGTGCGTTTGAGTGGGCGCAGTCCGTGGCTCAAGGAGTAGGGGCCGGCCCCATACTATACCGTGGGTGTTGGTTCAAGCCCTGACTCCGCCAGAACTGGAAAACAAAGAAACAAACAAATTTTCGGGAGGTCAATTCAGTGAGCTGAAGTGATCCGCCCACCTAGACCTCCCAAGTTCTATGATTACAGTCCTGTGCCACCTCACATCGCCCAGCCTAATTCGATTTAGTTAAATATCATTCTCCCACACCTGGTTTCACTGTATCTGGAGAGTTGTATGTGTGGCGGGGGGAAGCTATTGTTAGGAATGGAATAGGAGCGGGGCGGGTCCTGTGGCTCAGTGAGCAGGGCGCCAGCCCCATATTCCGAGGGTGTTGGTTTCAAACCCAGCCCCGGCCCAACTGCAACAAAAAAATAGCCAGGCATTGTGGCGCGCGCCTGTAGTCCCAGCTGTACTACCTTATGTAGTGATTCTTCTGATGGATCTGTGGAAAGCAAATTGTAAATCTTCTGGAAAGTATTCACTAGTCTAGATGCCATTAAAAACATTGATGATTCTCCTGTAGTCCCAGCTACTCAGGAGGCTGAGGCAAGAGAATCACTTAAGCCCAGGCGTTGGAGGTTGCTGTGAGCTGGGTGAGGCCACGCTACTCTACCGAGGGCCACAAAATGAAACTCTGCCTCTACAAAAAAAAAAATAATAATAATAAAAAAAAATTGATGATTCATGAGAAGGTATCAAAACAGCAATATTAACAGGAGTTTTGAACAAGTTGATTTCAACCCTCATGGATGACTTGAGAGGTTTAATTTTTAATGTAGTAAGAAACTGGTAATAGCAAGAAAATCAGAATTGGAATTGGAGCCTAACTATATGCTGAATTGCTGTAATCTCATGATAAAACATGAACAGCTGAGTAGGAGGCTTCTTAATAATGAGCAAGGCAAGTGCATCCTTGAGATAGAACTGCTAGTGAAGGTGCAGTGAACATTGTTAAAAGGATTATGTAAACTTAGTTGATAAAGCAGTGTCAGGATTTGAGAGAATTTTGAAAGAAATTCCACTGTGGGTAAAATACTATCAAACAGATAAATGTTTTGTAAAGGGAAAAGTCAACAGATGCAGCAAAATGTATTGTTGTCTATGAAATTTCCACAGCCACCTCCACCATCAGCAGCTAGCACCCCTGTCAGTCAGCCAGCCATCAACATTGAAGCAGGATCCTCAATCAGCAAAAAGATTATGACCTGCTGAAGGCTCAGATGATTGTTAGCACTTTTTGACAATAAAGGATTTTTAATTAAGGTATGTATGTTGTTTTCTTGAACATAATACTATTGCACACTTAATAGACTACAGTATAATATAAACATAACTTTCATTTGCACTGGGAAACCCACACATTTGTGTGACTTGCTTTCTTGTAATTTGCATTACTGCAATCACCTGAGATCTGAGCCCATAATATGTTTGAGGTATACCTGTATTTTTAACTCATCTCCTAGCAAAACAAATTTCCCAATTTTTCCTGACCATGCATCTTTTGGAAGGATTATCTCCAACCCAACATCAAATCCCAACCCTGGGGGTTTTCTTCTGCTGACTGACTGAATACTGACTACTACCTTATTCTCCCAGTCTTCATTTTTCACTACTCAGGTGATCACAAAAACAAAATCAATTCTTATCCCCCAACCCCTGCTGCGGTCTCCAATACTGGGCTTGGTTTCTGCAGTAAAGAAGATCTTGCTCCAAAAATCAGCCCTGTTACTTCTCGGCTATGAGAGGTTGGATGTGCTATTTGAGAAATTCATAAGTGCCCATTTCTTTGTAAAATAGGGATAACTGATATCTGAGAGTGGTTGTGAAGGTGAAATAACTAAAAGAATGCCAAGTCTCTGAAACATAAGTATGTCCTCCCTACTGAATCAATTCTTTCTCCTTTGTTTCAGAAGGCCGCTCCCATCCTCCTCTTGAATAAGGCAGCCCAAATCTACCTTGTCACGTTGAAAAAACAGAAGTGCCCCAAAGCTCTGTACTGTTGTGGCTTACAGAAACTTCTCTGGGAGGTTTCCAAAGCATGCTCTGCAGAATAGTTGCTCTACAAGTCACTGTAGAAAAAAAGTCTCAGAAGAAATAAATGTGAGAATACTGTGCATTGGAGCTTTAACTTGGAGAGTCATGGCACATATTTACTTGCTAAAGTTTCTGGAAAAAAAGTCCTGCATTAAAGAAATACATTTAATCAAGTATTTTACACACTTATTTGATGGTGAGTCCCTTACTTATGTAAGACATTTATTATCTTAAAGGACATGTTGTGGTCTGTTCACTTGGTCCCAGTCATCTCAGCTCCCTCCCTTTTAGCAATAATTCATGATTCAGAAGTTTGAACTGGAGGAAGTATACTTTAGATTAATAGAGAACAACCTGCTCCTACTTATTATAAGCTATGCATGAAATAACACAGACTTCGGACCTATTAACAGGTTGTCAAAATAAGACATGGTAAATGCAGAAGGCACTAAAGCAGTGATTTTTCAACTGCAAAAATATTTGAAGGTCATTACATTATTTTCCAAAGAAGTTCAAAACACAGTCCTTTTTGATCGACATAATTTAAGTGTGCCATGAGATTAAAAAGGTTGAAAAACATTGCTTTAGAGACGCATAGATTTTCTCATTCTATAGAGCTTAGCCTCCTCTAAACCTCTGAGAGAGGCTGTGCAAATGGCACAGGTCAGTCAGAAAGGGCGATACTGTGGGAACCCCCACTTGTGTAGAAGCCAGTCGCATTCCCAACACCAGGCTGCCTCCAAAGGTGTCAGGTGAGGTTGCAGGTTCCCAGGGGTCGGCAGAGCTCAAGTGCTCCGCATCAGTTCTGAAGTCCTGCCTGATTACCCAATCAAGGATGAGACACCGGGGGGCTGGGAATTCTGTCCTCCAGTGCCCTGGTATTATCCTCAAGCAGCGTGGATTCTCAGTTCTGAACCCTAAGTGAAACAAGGAACTGGGGCTAGCAGCTTCTTCCATCTAAAGTCCCAGGCCCTGCTACTGCCCCATTCCTCCTAAGGAGCCATCTTTCTCTGCACCCAAGCTTCGCTTTCTAGAAGTGCTGGTATTCACCAGGCTGCAGCTGGCATTAGCTAGAATCCACACTGCGGGCTGCTGCTTTGCGGAAAGAGCAGAGCGGAGGACCAGGCTGCCCCCAAGTGGGAAACTGGCAAAGAGCAGCGACGCTTCTAATCAGTGGCCACCTTGCAGGAGGGAGCATTTCAAGGAAGCGAAAAGGCTCCCGCATTTTCTGCTCTGAGGACCCTCTTGAGAACATCTGGGGAGGAAATTGGGGGTGCGGATTCTTTACCAATGCGGGGCGTGGTGGGAGGCGCGTGGACAAAAAATGGGCGAACCCATTGTCAATCTCCCGACCCTATAAATATCCCCGGGTTAAATTCAGATTCCAGGTCCTCTCCTGGGAGATTTTCTTTAGCAAAATTTTAGTGGTTTCTAACCAGCGTGACTCTGATCATCCAGCAAAATCTGAACATTCTGGGGTGGGATGCGACTTTCTGTTTGCAGTTCCCAGACCCTGGCAGGGGCGGAGACCTTGCGGATCCCTGGCACTGGACAGTCGCTCTCCCGGCCCGCGTTTGCTCAGCCCGCAGCCGCGTCTCTGGCGCCTCCTGGCGGGTCCGACCCGAGCCATCCACAGCCCGGCAATTTCCATCGCGACCCGGCTGCGAGGTGTTAGCATCCCACCTGCTTGTGAAGAGCCACCTATCTGCCCAGGCACTCATGGCGCCACCTGCAAAGGGGCAGTCTCCTCCAGAACGTCAGGCTAAGAAGTAACTCTCATTATTCTTATTGTTAACATTGCTTATTAGTTTAAGTACGTCTTGTGTTCATCATTAAAACTAAGTTTTAAGAAGTGTTTTATGTTTGGAAGGGGAGAGGAATTTATGTGACATGTCTTTTCAGTACTTTTCCTTAATATTTTACTTTCAGATTCAAATGCTCAGGACAGACTGCCTGAGCTCCCTGGCTGAAGGAGTCTGGAAAGCCTACCTGAGCAACAATTTGCATTTGCACATTCCTCCTACGGGGTAGAGGGACACCAGGTATGTGGCTGATATAAGGTTTCCAGACCATGGACATTTTGGTCCTTTCTTTACTGCGCTGATCTGTCTCCTGTCAAAAGCCTGCTGCCTCAGCTGAACCACATGTAGGAGGTAGGTTTCCAGGTGGCCCATTGAGAAAGCAAAGGCTGTGTTCTCTAAAGCTCTGGGGGTGAGCTGCTGCTCAGAAGCCTAGTAACTATTCTTTTTTTTTTTTTTTTTTTTTTTGTAGAGACAGAGTCTCACTTTACGGCCCTCGGTAGAGTGCCGTGGCCTCACATAGCTCACAGCAACCTCCAACTCCTGGGCTTAAGCGATTCTCTTGCCTCAGCCTCCCGAGTAGCTGGGACTACAGGCGCCCGCCACAACACCCGGCTATTTTTTGGTTGCAGTTTGGCCGGGGCCGGGTTTGAACCCGCCACCCTCGGTATATGGGGCCGGCACCTCACCGACTGAGCCACAGGCACCGCCCCGCCTAGTAACTATTCTAACCGACTTCCCCCGTGAGAGATACACGGACTGGAGGTGCTGGTTTTCTGCTTATCAATGTGGCCTGTGCATCACTTACAAGGTGTTTTAGGTAGTTTGGTCAGCATGTTTCAGCTAGTCAGGTTTTACCCTACAGGTCTTTATTTCTGGAATGGCCTGAAGGACTTTCAGAACCCTGGATGACCTCCAATTCAGGATGAGTTCTAGAGGCTAAATGGAAATCTAGACATCTCAGAAAGCCTGTGCTGGGGGAGGGGGGGTTCAAACAGAGGAGATGAGGGGGAATGCCAGGGAAGGATATTGCTCTACATGTCACAGTAACCCAAAAAAAAAACTATGTCACATCCATGTCATAGACCAGAAAAGGGAGGCACAGAGAATTACAAAAACTTGCCCCTTGTGGATACCAGAGTCAAGCTCACCCACCTGATATGGCTTCTAAGGTCACACTTAGTGCTTTGAATTTAACTTGACTTTCTTTTGCCCTAACAGAGCTCTTAATTCATCCTCCACCCCCTCCCTGTCCCATGAATTTAACCAAATTTCTGTATTCATTCATTGATGAGCTATTTCATTTCTGCCCTCTTTCCTTGACTCTGGTTCCACAGGAACAGAGACAATCACATTTGATTTATGAAGTTCTGTTTCTGGCACATGGTAGAAGTTTGATGAATGAATAAAGAATTAAGAGAGTGAGTGCTTCTGAGTTTTTGCATTTTTGTATAAATTATAAGGAGAAGGAAATGTAAGTGACATTTACAATTACCTTTTCTGGGTCAGGTGGCTGAGTATATTTTATCCCCATTTATTCTGTACTAGGAGATAGGAAAGTAATTTAAGTCTCATTCCCCCCACTTTTTTTAATGAATGAAGAAACAGAGGTTGAGTTAGCTGCCTAAAGACACACTGATAGTAGACCTGGGATTTAAATCCAGGATTGTTTGCCTGACTGCAGAATCCATATATTTTCTATCTATCTATCTATCTGTTGTAGATCTTGCTGGGTTGCGCATGCTGATCTCAAACTCCTGCACTTGAGTGATCCTCCTGCATCAGCCTCCAAAATGCAGGGACTACTGCCATATGCCACAAGGCTCAGCAGAATCCATATCCTTGTTATATGCTAGACCATCTGCTGAGTTGAAGTTCAACAGAATGTTGAAGTAGTGGCCAAGGGGAAGGTAGAATCTTTTTTTCCTAAGTGAAAAGTTTACAGTGAAAATTTGATAGTAGTTGAGTTACTCTGTAGCCCACCAACAAGACTGTTCAGGTGGATGAGATTAGACAGGAAGCACATGTATAATAATGAAGTACTGAGGCTGGAGAGAGTTCTTCTTTCTTTGGGGTCTTCCCTTAGGACACTTTGAAGCTCTGGCCTTAAAGTAGGGACTGGGAACATGAGGAGAGTTTTAGCCACCAGCTACTTCCATTATAGGCTTGCTTGAGATGGAATTGCAGATTGTTTTGTTCTGCTATTTTAGATGCAAAAGGCATATTATACAAGCACCAGAAACAAAACAGTGGTGTCTGTTGGATTTGGGCAGGGAGAGTCTTGCTGCGGAACGTGTAGTGTTTTGTTAGAATCCGTGGTTTGTTTCCCAGTTTATCTTTGTAGAAGAATCTCTGCTGTGTTCTAATTGTTTACCAGTGCGCATATGGTTTGGCTTTCATAAAAAAACAACCTCTGTGTCCAGTTTGCAAGTGACACACTCTTCTGGTTCCCAGCCCTTCACTTAATGTGGTTGTGCTTCCATTTTTTCCCTCAGTTCAGTCACCGCACTAGTCCCCAGCTCTCTCTCAGTGTTGCCGGGTTTTATACTAACCACCTCCCTTGCCTCTGCCATGATTTCTGCTCTGCCTGGGATGACAGATAGTTAAGCAATCCCGCAGGCTGCTCTGGAGAAAGCTCGTGTCTTTTATGCATGCCTGTAGGTGGCATGTACAGACTGCAGTCTGAAAAGGGGCTGGATAGTAAAGCTTAATTCTTAGAAGTTATCAGTTAATTGCAAGGAACAGCTATTGATGCAACAAAGTGCCTCAATGTGAGGTCCAAAACCAAATCTTGTCATTCAAGAAAGAAAGACTTATTAAGCAAATATCTGTTTGTCTGCATACAGACACTGCTAGTTCTGCATCATGCTCTAAAGTATTGCAAACTGTAATTTTCACAACATTTTTTTTTTTTTTTGTATTTAGCTTCAGATATTTTCTTTTTCATGGGAAAACTAGTTTATTTGTGTATAAATTAATGGCTTGCCAGTTTTGGATATAGAAACACAACTCAAATGTGTATTGGTTATGACAAGGCAGAAGTAACAAAATAATGAAAATCAAGAGGCTGCATATCCAAGAGGTAAGAGAAGGACTTCTAGAACCAGTAGACTTAGGCTGAGATTCTGGCTTTCCCACCTATATGATGTATGACCTTGAGCAAGTTACTTGACCTATTTGTACTTCTTTTTCAAAGTGTTAAGTGCTATGTGCTAGCAGTGATTGTATACTAGTACAATTATCTGACAATGGGCTTTCGTACTTTTATTGTTTATAGACAGGAAGCTGTGGAAAGAACACTGGGCTTTCAAAAGCCACAGGTTCCCTCATAACTTGGTGGCCCTGTACTGCCTGTGATCCTACTATCTCTGAACCTGCATGTCTGTCTCTAATGAGTGACAGGTACAGTTGGCCTAGACAAAAGCCAAGTCATCTTTATCCCACTGGAGCACTAACAACACCCTTATCTGCATGATGGTGAAAAATTAGGCCAGTTTAAGGAAATGTGCAGTGTAATGAAAAGTGGGTAGAAAGACCATAAGTGCCCTTCAGACTAATTCCCACAGTTCTTATTTCTCACTTCTTGATGAGTGAGTCCAATCTGCTGAGGCTGTTTGGGCCAGCGGAGAATGAAATGTTCTTGGCTTCAAATGGGAAAAGAGAGAAATCAGCTACTTTGAAAAAACATTTTGGCAACTCCTTAAAAAGTGAAACACCAGAGTTACCATATGACCTGGAATTTCACCCCCGGATTTACACACAACAGAGTTTAAAACATATGTCAACAACAACAACAACAAAAAAAACATGAGCATGAATGTTCATGACAGCCAAAAACTGAACAACTCAAAGGTCCAACAGATGAATAAATAAAAACGTCTACCCATTCAGAGGAACACCATTCGGCTATAAAAAGGAATGGAGTACTGAGAAAGACAGCAACATGGATTAAATTGGAAGACATCGTGCTTAGTGATAGAGCCAGATACAAAAGAATCATATATGATTACATTTAAACTGAAATGTCTAGAAGCAGTCGATAAATACAGACAGAAAGTAGAAGGTGGTTGCCAGGGTTGCCAGGGGAAGGCGTGGGAGTATAGAGGGGCTGTTAATAGGTCTGGGCTTTCCTTCTGGGTGACAAAGACATGCTGGAGTTGTGGTGATGATTATACAATGTTGTGAATATACTACAAAAACCACTGAACACTATGCCTGTCTGAATAATATCTCAATAAACAAAAGAAATCTCTGAAGTGAGAAGACACTCTAGGACGGTGGTCTCCAACCTTTTTGGCACCAGTGACCAGTTTTATGAAAGACAGTTTTCCCTCCTGGGCGCAGGGACTCATGCCTGTAATCCTAGCACTCTGGGAGGCTGAGGCCGGTGGACTGCCCTGAGATCACGGGTTCCAGACTAGCCTGAACAAGAACAAGACCCCATCTCTAAAAATAGTTGGGTGTTGTGGCAGGTGCCTGTAGTTCGAGGCAGGGGCAGGAGGCTGAGGCAGGAGGATTACTTGAGCCCAGGATTCTGAGGTTGCTGTGAGTTATGATGCCATAGCACTTTACAGAGGGCAAGAAAGTGAGATTCTGTCTAAAAAAAAGACAGTTTGCCCATGGGAAATTCCCAGCGGGAGGGAGGTATCTGACAGGAGGCAGAGGTCAGGCAATGATGAAAGGATAGGGAGTGGCTGTCAATACAGATGAAGCTTTGCTCTTTTGCTCACTGCTTGTCTCCTACCATGTGGCCCAGTTCCTAAGAGGCTAGGGACCAGTACCAGTTCACTGCCCAGAAGTTGTGTACTGCAGCTCTAGAAATTTATAGCTAAGCAATAGCATTAAGATTTGTGTTTAGAGATTCCCATGTTTACTTTGAACCTTGGGTAGACCTGTTTCATTTTGAGCATGTTATAATATTTATAAATGGGTACTTTTTACAAAATGTAAAATCATGAATCTTATACAAATATAAAATGAACACGTATCAAGGGCTTTATTTAATTCATCAATTAACAAAGGAACTAGAAAGATGTTACACGTTTAAAGGAGAATTGAAAAAATTAGAACTATATGGGCAATAAGTATTATGAAATGAATTTTCAAATAAATGTAAAAATGGTCTGCCCTCAGGGTAATAGTCAATTACATTTCACAAGACACAATTCCTTTGCATTTCTATGGACAAGCATCATTTACATTGTTATCAGTTTTTTTCCAATTTACAACATTGCAAAGTGGCTCAAAGTCAATAAAAAGCAGAGAAAACCACAGAAAGGTGTGCTAAAGAGGACATTCAGCAACCAAACTATTTGCCCATCTCAAAATTCAAAAATTTTCCTGGCTTATCTGGGACATCGTAAGTACTTTGATGGTTGAATAATAGAAGATGAATGCTATTGTTTTTATCATGATTATCCTGAATATTACTTTGGGAGTTTGACAGAGGCTGCATAGAACATCTCCTTCTGCCACATGTTACATGCCTGAAATAATGAGTCTATTCCATCACTCAGTACTATGGTAGTAAAAATAGCACTAAAGCTGGACCAGGTGAATATGTTTCTTTTTCTCTGTTCAAACTACCTTTTGAAACTTGCAGCCTATAGGTTATTTGAAATGTGATATATTTTGCCATCGAGATCCAAAAAGCACCTCTTTTTTCATAGTGGACAGTGCAAGATTCATCAACTTCTTTCTTACCACAGAAGTAATATTAAAACATAATGCAAAATGCAAGAGACTTGGCAACTTAATTAATGTGTCAAGCTAATGTCTAGATATCTGTTTTAATTTTGTATTACCTTTGACTCCATCAGACATGTACTTTATTATACTCAGGGATTATCTTTGACTATGTCAGATGTGCACTTTAGTGGATCATTTAGAGTGTTTTCTACTTTGTGCTCACTAGGAATTAGCATAATCTCATCAATGAAAGGGACTTTTATAATGCTCCGTGGAATATCTGGATAATCACAATACCTTTGGAATATCAGGGAAAATACTTGACATATTCTTAAGGCAAATATAAAAAGAAATGTTGCCATCCTTACTTATAAGTTTTTTGCCAATACAGATAAAAGAAAATAAAACAGGTTGACAACAGCGTACTAGTTTCCAGATTCTGCTTTATTTTCTCTATCACCTGGCTAAAATGCTATCACTAAATGAAGAACTGAAGGAGTCTCAATAAATCTAAAGAATATCTTCACACACCTGATTTTTGCACGACCAAATATTCTAGGTTAAAAAGGTATTGATTCATATTGACCAATTCTGCAATCTTTAAGGATTTCATGATAGTGCTAAACTCTGCAATCCCTTCTATAAACACAGAATTGCTTTTAGTATCTCTGTTCAGAGGGGCATTTTTTTGGGCTTTCATTTCTCTCTCCCTGCCATTTCTGGAGTCTGGGATATGATGCAGGAATTCTGTCAATTATATATATCTATATATATGTGTGTGTGTGTAATCTCAATTATGTACCCTGTGTTTATAAAATAGAACATTAGATAATCACATAGTCCCAGAAATAAAGAAAAAGACATACATCATTTGTGACTCTATTTAAAACCTTATTTTAATAAATTCTTATTTGCGAAACTTGGTAAATGTAGAATGTAAATGTTTTGGCACAGTAACTGAGATAACGCCAGAAAGGCTATGTTAACCACTGTGATAAAAATGTGTCAAATGGTTTATGAAGCGAGTCTATGATGCCCCATGATCATTTCAATGTATACAGTTATGATTTAATAAAAAAAAATAAAATAAAATAAATTCTTCTTTATTGGACCACGGTGATTTTTCAGGATATCATGAATTAGCATCAGTATCTCAAAATTCCTAGAACTTTCAGTTTTCTCCTATCTCAGTGGAAAACCACTTTGATCACTTCTTTCATCTTCTAGAAAAATCCTGAGATATTCATGGTATATCACTTGGGCTGTGATGTAGAGTCTTTCCTCAAAAGAACCATAAACACTCTGTGCACTGTGGTGTCTGAAATTGAGAATAGATTGTACACAGTATTCTGCCCATAAAAGCTAAAACTCATCTTGCCTAAATGTGACAAGTTATATCTTAGGTTGCAGTCAGTTTATTTCATTTCCATGATCAATCTTTCATTACTTATGCACATCATGATTAATAAAACAGCAACAAATGTTTTATTTAAAATTAAACATTTTATTTTAAGACAATTGTAGATTCATTTATTAGTCAGGGTTCTACAGATATGGAGAATAAGGAGACATACACACATGCAGGAGAAGAGTCCAAGAACCAAGAATGCCAGTGTCGAAGGGGAAGAGAAGATGGATATCCCAGTTCAAGAAAGGAGCAAGTTTTCCCTTCTTCTGGCTTTTTGTTCTATTCAAGCCTTCAATAGATTGGATGGGGCCATAAGGTAAGGACCACTTTTAATCAGTTAACTGATTACTCATTTATTACAGAAAAACCCTCACAGATACACAAAGAATATGTTTTACCTGCTACGTGAGGATCATATAACCTACAAAAATTGAAAAATAAAATTAACTATAACAATTCACATGTATGTGTGGGAAACAATGCAGAGATTCCATTTACTCATATTCACTCAACCTTGACATCTGGCAAAATCCTAGTGAAATATCAGAATTAGGGCATCAGCACTGATACAGTAAATCACTAAGGATATGGACATGGTAAGAAAATACATAGCAGAGCTGAAGGAGTTGATAAAGGCATACAAGAAGCTTTGAAACACAATGGAGACTCTCTTAGACTGAATATGGAGAAGAAAGAATTTCAGAAATTGAAGACAAGAATTTTGAACTCTCATAAGCAGTCAAAGTGATACAAACAAACAGAACAAAAAACAAAATATTCCTTTAGTTATGGTATGATTCCAAAAAATGAAATATCTAATTTATAGGGATTCCTGAAGGAGAAGAGGATGATCCTAAAGGCACTGATGCTCTATGTCATGATACTATGGTGGAGATTTTCCAAAACATTTTTAGAGACACAGAAATTCAGATACTAGATAGTTTCAGAACCCCAGTATTACTCAGTCCTAACAAAGCAACTCCTAGAAACATTGTAATTAACATTTCTGAGATTAATATGAAACAGAAAATCCTGCAAGCAGCCAGGTGTAAGAAAAATCTTACCTAAAAAGGGAAAAAATCAGTATGACTGCAGACTCTTTAGCTAAAACTTTTCAAACCAGAAGAGGATGGCCATTGAACTTCAACTTTCTTAAAAAAAATTTTTTTTCAGCCCAGAATCCAATATCCTGCTAAACCGAGCTTAATTTGTGATGGAGAAATCAAATATTTTACTTACATACAAATATTGAGGAAATTTGCCATAACTGGACCAGCTCTACAAAAAGTACTCAGACCCATTCTTCATAATGACCAACAGGACAGTCCATCACCCAAGTGAGAACACACAGAAATTAATGTAAAAAGCTCAGTGTCCACAATGATGAAAGAGATAAAAATAAGCTCTGGACCTCTTAAAAATGAGATGACCAAAATCCCCCCATATCTATCAATTCTTTCAATAAATGTGAATGGGTTGAATTTTTCTCTAAAGAGGCAAAGCCTGGCTGACTAGATAAAAAGCTCTGACCCTGTATCTATTGTATCCAAAAAACACACCTACCCTCAAAGGATAAAACAAGACTTAGGGTTAAAGGGTGGAAAACAATAATCCAGGAAAATAGAAATCAAAAAACTGGGGTTGTAATCTTATTTTCAGATACAACTGGATTCAAATCAACAAAAATAAGGAAAGACAAGAGTGGACACTACATACTTATCAAGGGAAGCATACAACATAAAGAGATTTTAGTAATTAATGTTTATGCACTATACCTGAACACTCCTTAGTTTATAAAGAAAATCCTAAATGATCTGAACAATATGATATCTTCCTTCACTATAATAGTTGGAGATTTTAATACTCTTTTGACAGTACTGGACAGAGCCTCTTAGCAAAAACTAAACAAAGAAATAATGGACTTAAACATGACTATAGAACAAATTAGCTTAACAGACATAACATTTCGTCATTTCATGAATTCATACCCAGCCCATGGATCATCCTCCAAAATTGATAATATCTTATGACACAAGTCTACTGTCAACGAATTTTAAGAAATTATTCCTTGTATCTTCTCATAACATCAATGGAAGTTGAAGTCAACAGCAACAGAAATCTCATACTCAAATAAAGTCATGGAAACTAAAAAAAACATGCTGAATGACTGCTGGGTCCAGGATGAGATTAAGAAGAAAATTATTTGATTTATTGAAAACAATGATAATGAAGCCACAAAATATCAAAACCTCTGTGTAACTTCAAAGGTAATCCAAAGAGGCAGATTATAGCATTAGATGCCTTCATCAATAAAACAGAGTGTGAGCAATTTGACAGGTTAATGGACTACTTCAAGCAAATGGTTAGGAAGAAAAATCCAACCCCAAACACAAACCCAGCAAAAGAAAAGAAATAACCAAAATTCTAGCAGAAGTAAATGAAATTGAAAACAAAAGAATCATTCGGAAGATCAGGGAAACAACAAGTTGATTCTCTAAAATGATTAGTGAAATTGATAAACCCTTGGCCAAACTAACCAGAAACAAAAAAGTAAGATCTCGAATAACTTCCATCAGAAATGAAAAAGGGTAAAAACAGCAGATACTACAAAAATACAAAGGTCCTCAATGGATACTATAAAAAATTCTACATGCAGAAGTATGAAAGTGTAGAGAAAATGAAACTCTACCTGGAATCATACCACCTTTCTAAACTCAACCAGAAAGAATTAGAAATTTTCAATAGACCTATGTCAAGCACCAAAATAGCATTAACTATACAAAATCTTCCAAAAAATAAAAGCCCTGGACCAGATGGTTTCACACCAGAATTCAACCAAACCTCTATAGAGGAAATTTGTATAATCTATTCCAAAGCAAGAAGGAAGAAATCCTTACCAGCACATTCTATGAAGCAAATATCACACTAATACTAAAACCAAGAAGAATCCAACAAAAAAAGATAACTATAGAACAATATTATTCATGCAAAAATATTCTATAGGATCTTGCCAAGCAGAACAAGAATATATTTAAAAAGTTATACATTACAATCAAGTAGGTTTTATCCCAGAAATATAAGGTTGTTTCAACATATTTAAACCATAAATGTAACTCACCATATAAATAAAATCAAAAGCAAAGACTATATGATTCTCTCAATTCATGCAAAAAGGCTTTTGGCAATATTCACCATCCTTTCTTGAGAAGAACACTTAAGAAAAAGGCATATATGGGACAACTCTTAAACTGATGGAAGCCATCTACAACAACCTCATAGCCAATATCACATAGGATGGAGTAAAAGTGAAAGCATTTCCACTCAGATGTGGAACTAGACAAGGATGTTCACTGTCACCAATGCGATTCAACATAGTGCTGGAAGTCCTAGCCAGGGTAATCAGGAAAGAGAAGGAGATCAAGGGTATTCAAGAGAACATGTCTTCACTATTATGGAATTGAAAATTAATACAATCTCTATGGAAAGAAGAATGGAGAATTCTCAAAAAACTAACAGTTGACCTTCCATGTGATCTTACAAATCCATTACTAGATATCTATCCAGAAGAACAAAAATCATCTTACCACAACAACATTTGAATGGATATGTTTATTCCAGCTCAATTCATAATTGCCAAGTCATGGAAGTAAACAAGATGTCCATCAACCTGTAACTGGATTAACAAACTCTGACATAAGTATAACATGAAGTATTATTCAGCCATAAGAAAAAATGGAGATTTCACATCTTTTATTTTTACCTGAATTGAATTGAAACGCATTCTTCTTAGCAAAGTAGCTCAAGGGGGGGGGGGAAGTATCCGATGTACTCAATACTAATATGAAACCAATATATAAACAATTACACTTCCAGACAAATGATAAAACACAAATATAGTCTACTGAGAGGCAGGGGAAAAGAGTGGAGTGAGAGGGTGATTGGTGGAATCTCACCTAATCTGTACAATGTGAAAGTGTTTATCATGGCCCCTGGGTGAAGGGCTCAACTACATCTTGAACTTTACCTTGGAAGTGAAAAAAATTCAACATAAAAAATATGTACCCTTATATTATTTTGAAATTAAAAATTAGAATATTAGGGAAAAAATAACTTCAAGTAAAATGTTGAAAAGCAGCAGCAAAATGGCCATCCTTGCCTGTTTAATCTTAATGAGAAGAGTTCAGTCTTTAACCCTAAACTACAATGTTAGCTAGGGGATTTTTTGAATCCTTTTAGCATGTCAAAAAAGTTTTGGGTTTTATTAATCGTAGATTTCTGAGTGTGATTTATGACAAAAAGGTGATACATTTTTTTCAAATACTTTTTTAATGCATTAATTGTAATTAATACTGATTCTCTTATCTATGAATATATTTTATTATATTAATTATGTTTGTACATTGAATGATCTTTGCACTCCCAGAATAAATCTCACTTAACCAAGATGAATGATGTTAATGTGCTGCTGGATTCACTTTGGTAGCATTTTGGTGATGATTTTGAAATCTACATTGCAGTGCTGGTGTATAGTTTTCTTTTCTTGGGACATTTTTGTTATTGGGGCAATGCTTGCCTCAGAGACTGTTAGAAAGTGTTTCTTACTCCTCTATATATTTTAGAAGAATTTGAGAAGTTTTGATATAATCCCTTTAAGCGATTGTTAGAATTCAGCTGTGAAGCCATCTGGTTCTGGACTTTTCTTAATTGGGCAGTTTTTAATTACTGGTTCAATTTACTTATATGTCTGCTCAAATTTTCTATTTCTTCTTAATTTAGTTTTAGATAATGTTTCCATAAATTTTCAACTTCATATGACTTAGTTAAATTTGTTGGCATCCAACTTTTCATAATATTCTCAGCTTTGTAATAATGGCTTTACTTTAACTTCTGGTGTTAGTAATTTGATTCTTTTCCTTTCTTTTTCAGTTTAGCTAAATGTTTGCCAATTTTGTTGATTATTTCAAAGAATCCACTTTAAGTTTAATAAATTCTCTTTTTTTAGTTCTATAATTCTTTTGTTGGAACTTCAACCCTTAATATTCTCTTCCTTATGCTATTTTTGTTGTATATTGCTTTTACACCTATTTTTCTATTTCCTTAAGGTAGAAAGTTAGGTCGTTCACTTCATCTTAATTCTTTGTTAATACAATCATTTGAGTTTTAAATTTCATTCTGACAAATTTTTCTGAGAAAGTCTATATGTTTTGTTATGTTTTACTTCTATTTTTATTCTTATTTGAGTCAAAGTATTTCATAATTTCACTTGAAATTTTTCCTTTAACTCCTTGGTTGTGTGAAAGATTGTTGTTTTATTATCACATTGCAAATCTTTTGTTGTTTTTATTGTTGTTCTATATGACTTAAAAGACAAATATATAAAACAATAATTGAAACCTATGTTAATGGACACAAAATGTATAAAAATATAATTTATGACAATAACAACATCCAAGGAGTTAAAACTATAAAAGGGATGGGCGGCGTCTGTGGCTCAGTGAGTAGGGCGCCGGCCCCATATGCCGAGGGTGGCGGGTTCAAACCCAGCCCCGGCTGAACTGCAACAAAAAAATAGCCGGGCGTTGTGGCAGGCTCCTGTAGTCCCAGCTGCTCAGGAGGCTGAGGCAAGAAAATCGCATCAGCCCAAGAGTTAGAGGTTGCTGTGAGCTGTGTAACCACGGCACTCTACCCGAGGGAGGTACAGTGAGACTCTGTCTCTACAAAAAAAAAAAAAAAAAACTATGAAAGGGAATATCTGTTTACTGCTGAAATTAGTTCAGAGCTGATTCAAATTTGATTGTCATAAAGTTAAAATGTTAGCTACCATAGAATTAAAAAGAAATGTGCAATAACATTTGATATCTTTTATATTTACCTATATGTGTACCATTATACTTGTTTTTATTTCTTCATATGGCTTCAAGTGATCATTGAATGTCCTTTCATTTCAATCTGAAAGACTTTTTTAGTATGTATATGGGACAAGTCTACTAGTGATGAATATCCTTAATTGTTGTTTATTCAGGAAAGTCTTAATCTCTTCCTTGTTTCTGAATTACAATTTTGCCAGATATAAGAATCTTAGTTGTTCTTTTTTTTTTTTTTTTTTTTTTGTCCAGCACTTTAAACATTTCATCCCACTGACTTCTGACCTTCATGGATTCTTTTAAAGAATTAGCTATTTTGTTTTTGAAGATCCATTGCATTTAATTAGTATTCTCTCCTGCTGATTCTCTATCTTTGGATTTTGACAATTGTGATTATAATATTTTTGATCTGGGTATCTTTGACTTTATACTGCTTGGAGTGTGTTGAGTTTCTTGCACGTCTTTCCAAATATTGGAAAATTTTAGTCATTCCTTTTCAAATATTTTTTTTCTGCCCCTATATGTCTCTTCTCTTCCTCTGAGACTATCATTCTACATATATTGTTACACCTAATGGTGGACCGAAGGCTGCTGAGCCTCTGTGTATTGTTCTTCATTCTTGACACTTTTTGTTGTCAGACTAGACGATGGCAATTAATGTGCCACCAAGTTTGTACATTCTTTTTGGTAATTCAAATCTTCTGTTGATCCACTCTATGGGAATTTTTATTTCAGTCATTGAACTTCCTAGCTTCAGAATTTCTAACTTGGTTCATTTTTATAATTTCTGTCTTTTGGTTGGTTTGTTTTTTTTTTTTCTATTTGATGAGACATTGCTTTTCTAGTTTCATTTTGCCCTTTGTCTATGGCTTTGTTAACTCTCTGAGTATATTTTTTTATTATTGTGTCTGTTCAGGCTGTTATAACAAAATAGTCTATATTGGGTGGCTTATAAACAGCAGAAATGTATTTTTCACAGTTCTGGAAGTTGTGATATCCAAATTAAGATGTTGTGAGATTCAGTGTCTGATGAGGATTCATTTTCTGATTTATAAAATAGTACCTTATGTAACCCCACATGGTGGAGGAGAGAAGGTGGCCCTCTCAGGCCTCTTTTATGAGGGCACTAACCCCATTCCTTGGGCTCCATTTTCATAACCTAATCATCTTCTAATACCCCTAATATTACTGCATTGCAAATTTGCTGATTAGATTTCAGCATGTGAGTTTGGGGAGTACAGGAACATTCAGACTATATTAAGTGTGTGTGTGTGAGTGTGTGTGTGTGTTTCTTTTTCTTCATATTCAATGCCTATCTTTCTTCCCTGGTAGCTTCTATTAATTTCTTTTATTCTCTATGAATGCATCAGACTTTCTTGCTTCTGTATAGGCTTTGGACCTTTTGAGTCTGGTAATGTAAACATTCTGGATAACAGATTCTCCATTCCCTCAGGAGTTTGTGTTGGTGTTTATTATATGTTGTATTTTGGTTAGCGTCCTTCTAAACTGTCTTGCAAAGTCTATATTTTGTCATATATGACCACTGAAATCTATACTTTGGATCAACAGTCACTTAATGTTTTGAAACATTTTCCTCACCCAGATCCAAGACAAGAAAAGAAAAATACAATACTCCCCCCAATCTTTGAATATTGGCACTGTTTCAGAGCAATTCTCTGCTGCTTATTCAGAGCACTATACCTTTGTCTTAGCCTTTACTTGTGGCTTGCAGGAGGAAAGCCAACCAAAAGTACAGCTGGACTACTGCTCTGGCCTTTCTGAGTATGCTTTCAGCCCATAGCATTAATGTGAGTTTTGGTATTCCCTGATTAAAATGGCAGCTTTTACAATTCCTTTTATTCCTGATGGATCTCCTTTACTAAATTTTTCTTCTTGGGATTTTTTTTTTTAATTCAGGTGAATATGAGGATACATACAATTAGGTTACATTGTGTGAAATATAGGGGCATATGACTCACTTCCTGGGGAAGGAGACTTTCCCTTATTTTCTCAGGAGTTTTGTCTTAACTATCATTTGCCCTAATGTTATCTCTTACTCCTTTAACCCCAGCTGCTACAGCAGTACTCCAGAAGCCCCCATGAAAGACACCCAGCTTTGTGGTGAATATTTCAAGTTAGATGAAACAAAAGTAAGCCCTTGAACCATTCCTTAAGAGAGCCTCCAGATAGGTGGAAATGCACAACCATAATTCTTTAAGAATATGATCGGATATGCTGACTCTGGCACTCACAACTTGTACCAGGCACGCAGGCTGCTGTATTCAGAGCTGTTGCCCATCTGATGAGGCAAGCATTTAAAAAATAAATAAATAAAAATAAAATAAATAAAAAAATAAAAAACCGAAAAAAAATAAAATAAATAAAAATTAAAAAGCCACAGAGCTCTAATTACTGTGCATCAGCTCCTTCCTTACTTTATCATTCTGCTGGTGGTTGTCATTTTCTGACTGGATTCCAGAGTCAGCAAAAGTTTATTCTGAGAGTTTTTGCTCACTTATTAGTTGTTTTGGTGGAGAGAGAGCAAAAAAGTTTCTTGTAGTGCCATTTTTAGTGATATCAATCCAATTCTCACTTTTATATTCATATTTCTGCACATATTTGTGAATATTCTGAGCCTCAGAAAAATTATTATTTCTTTTGTTTTTGCCATAATACCATAACAACCCCATTTTCACTTTTTGAATTATAATTCACTTGTTCACTGTATACTATCCACTCTGGGAAGTAAAATAGAAGATCATTACAATGGAAATCATAGTTTTGCCTTAGCTGGCAAGAAATAATGGTAATAGGCATCATATATGCAGAGTCTATAATTCAAAATAAGATAAAGCAAAATTAAAATGATCTTGGTGACTTCATCAGCAAAACATAATTCAAAAATTGCATTATAGTGTGCAATTAGCCTACGTAGATTCAGGCATACCTTGTACTTGGTTCTTGAACATTTTGTGAACTGACATAAAATTTCCCTGAGGTAAGTTTATATTAGAAAATGTATTGAGAATTAATAAAAAATTTTCAGTGGAGTGTTACATTTCCGTATGCAGAAATTATATGTTCTAAAAACCTATTTAACTTGCAATGTTGGTACCTCTGATAGAGTAAGAAAATAAAAGATAATTGACACATGAGGCTTGTTTAACATTTATTTATTTGCCCTTCTAATCATCTTTATTATTAATTATTTTGTAACATTAGGCCTTACATGGATACTAAACATTCATGAATTCAGAGACTATAAAAACAATTAATTTATTTCAATACTTTTATAAGATGTTAAACTGTATAGTAACTTCCATAATTAGAAATCAAAACAAACAAAAAAAATCAAAATAAAAATTTATTTTATATTCTTATTTTCTTTTTGTAGGAAAGTAATTAACATTACCAGTGTTACCAAGGATGAACATTTTTAGTAGTTTAAATCTCTGCAAATAGTGTAATACTGAAGTTATAATGTCTTATTGGCCTGTTACCTTCAATTAAAAATAAATGCTTTAATATTTTTGAGACTAGAATAGTTATTTACAGCAAATTTTACAGATAATTTTATTGCTAAAATATGATAAATTTATTCCACTAACTCACATGCTTGGTAATGTTAACCTCATGAGGTATTTTCTTTCTGAATAAGGAAAATAAAAATAATTAAACAGTGTATATTGATCTGGTTCCCTTTCTCTTGATGTTAAATAAAAAGATCATCACCTCATGATCTTGATTATCAAGATGTAATGACATACTAATTCAACACACTACATTTTACTCTTATGTTTCTCTGAAGTGTTATATTCATTTCCTTTCATATTCGTTAACATAACATATATTTCAGTGTATCTAAAGGATGACTAGAATTGATTTCCTCCCTTCCTTCTCTTCTCCCTTTTTTTAATCTTTATTTTTCCTGTGTTTCCTTCTCTCTGTCTCTTTTTCTCTCTTTCTCACTTCTTTTTTAATTTGATGTTGCAGCTTGTAGACATGGAATTTTGAGAACTTCTTTCCTAAAAATAAATTCTATCTTATAAAATTGATAGCCATTAATGATATTTCAGTATACACTTGGGTAAAAAAAAAAAATTCCCACTACAATCATTTTAACATGCTCATTAAGGTCTATAGCTAATTAAAAATTGTTAAATTATACTGTGTTGAAATTTATTTTTTCAATAATATACATGTATTTATGATCAAGTTTCATTCAGACCTTTTGTCATATAATCAGGTTATTTAAAAAATAACCTAATCTTAAGTATCACAAGAATGGAAAAACAAATACCGCATGTACTCAGTACTAAACTGGAATTAGTTAATCAATACCTATGTGCTTATATGGAAGCAAAGTTCAACAAAATTGAAATAGATAAGATGGGGGGGAGGAGATGGATAAATTCCAACCCAACAGAACATTGCACATTTGAGGGGCACATGTATAACTTTGACTTAAAATATACAAAAGCAAACTATGTAAACAAATCATCTGTACTCCCATAAAAAACATGAAACTAAAAACAAACAAAAAACCTCAACCATGCAAAGTGAGGAGAATTAATAATAGTAGAAGAATAAGGAGAAAACCGTCATTATTCAATAACAAAGGTAGAATTTCAATTTAAATAGAAAACCAAAAATATCCTGAGGACCATATAAGAACAGCAAGTCCTGGTTTATAAATTAAAGTGAGTTGATCATCTGTCACTGAGCAGAGCTGAGGCCATTCTGATCACATCACCCTTACCAAGCTTACTAGGGACATCCAATAAAGGAATTCTATTTCTTATGAACTCTCCTAAGACTTTGGATGTTTGCAAGTGCAATGTTTTTTTTTGTTTGTTTGTTTGTTTTTAATATTGCCAGTTTCCTTCCCTTAATTCTTCCACTTTATTTCAGGATACTATGCATACTCTTCTCTTTCAGCCTATCTTCAGAGATAGCTTATATATACTATTGTTCAGTTCGTTTCAAACTGATCTTACATGGTGCTCTGAAGCATGTCATACACCACAGAATTGATCTCACATTGAAGTAAAGACTTTAAGACATTTTTGCCATCACCCAAATTAACCTTTGGTTGAGGTATTTTGTCCCCTTCAACCTTTACTCGGAGTTATGTAAAGTTACCTTCTTATTGGTAAGTAAAATATTTTTGATTTTTTTTAAACAGTGCCACAATTTCTGTCATTGGTTTATTTATAAATATTTTAAGTGTATTTATATTTATTAAGACACACTTGACAATAATTGCATATATTTATGGTGTGCAATGTGATGCCCTCATGTATATATTGTGTGAAATGGTTAAATCAAGCTAATTAACATATCCATAACCCGACAAGTGTATAGTTTTTTGTGGTGAAAACAAATATGATCTACTCTTGGCAATTTTTTTTGTTTGTTTCTTTTGTTTTTGCAGTTTTTTGGCTGGGGCCAGGTTTGAACCTGCCACCTCTGGTATATGGGGCTGGCACCCTACTCCTTGAGCCACAGGCATTACCCTACTCTTGACAATTTTTAAGTATGTGAAACATTATTATTAACTTGGTCACCTTGCTGTATGACACACCTCTGGAACTGTTTCATTCTTGCTAACTGAAATTTTGTATCCTTTTTTTTTTATTTATTATTTATTTATTTTTTTTGTAGAGACAGAGTCTCACTTTATGGCCCTCGGTAGAGTGCCATGGTGTCACCCGGCTCACAGCAACCTCCAACTCCTGGGCTTAAGCAATTCTCTTGCCTCAGCCTCCCGAGTAGCTGGGACTACAGGCGCCCGCCACAACGCCCAGCTATTCTCTTGATTGCAGTTCAGCCGGGGCCGGGTTTGAACCCGCCACCCTCGGTATATGGGACCGGCGCCCTACCAACTGAGCCACAGGCGCCGCCCCTGTATCCTTTTTTAAAATTTGAAATTCATATGAGGGTACAATTTTTCAGGGTATGTTGTTCTCAATTCCAAGGTAAAGTTCACATTGTGGAAGAGCTCTTCATCCAGGGTCCTGCTGAACATCTTCACACTGTGCACGTTAGGTCAGATCCTGCCACTGTCCTCCCTGCTTCCCCCAATCATCCCTCTGCTTCCTCGTCCCTCCCTCTTGCTAGACCATTTTTGTGTTTTGTGTGGGCATGTAATTGTTTATATATTGGCTTCATATTAGTATCGAGTACATTTTTTTTCTTTTCCAGTCTTGAGATAACATTACTAAAAAGAATGTTTTTCAACTTCATCCAGGTAAACATAAAAAATGTAACATCTCCATCTTTTCTCATAGCTAAATAGTATTCCTTGGTATACACTTGCTATAGTTTGTTAAACCAGTCATGGGTTGATGGGCATTTGGGTTGCTTCCATGACTTGGCAAATATGAATTGAATTGCAATAACCATTCTGGTGAAAATGCTCTTTTTTTTTTTTTTTTTTTTTTTGTAGAGACAGAGTCTCACTTTATGGCCCTTGGTAGAGTGCCATGGCATCGCACAGCTCACAGCAACCTCCAAATCCTGGGCGTAAGCAATTCTCTTGCCTCAGCCTCCCGAGTAGCTGGGACTACAGGCACCCGCCACAACGCCCAGCTATTTTTTGGTTGCAGTTCAGCCGGGGCCGGGTTTGAACCCGCCACCCTTGGTATATGGGGCCGGCGCCTTACCAACTGAGCCACGGGCGCCGCCCGGTGAAAATGTTCTTGTGGTAAAATGATTTTTTTCTTCTGGTTAGATACTTGGTAATGGGATGATGGGATTAAATGGAAGATCAACTTTCACTTCTTTGAGGATTCTTCATCCTTTTCCTATAAAGGTTGTATTAATTTGTTATTCAACCATCAGTGTAGAAGTGTTCTCTTCTCTCTACACCCACACCAGCATCTGCAGATTTGGATGCTCTGATGTGGGCTAATCTTACTGCACTTAGGTGATATATCAAAGTGGCTTTGATTTGCATTTCTCTGATGATTAAAGATGAGCATTTTTTCTTGTGTTTGTTGGCCATTCATCTGTCATCTTCAGATAAGTTTCTGTTCAAGTATCTTGCCCACTTATAAATGTGGTTGTTTGCTTTTCTTTTATTGATTAATTTGAGTTCTCTATAGATTCTAGTTATTAGGCCTTTGTCTGATTCAAAACATGCAAAAATCTTCTCCCATTTCAAAGGCTGTCTGTTTGATTTGGTTATGGTTCCCTTACCCCTACAGGAGCTTTTCAGCTTGATCAAAGTGCAGTTATTTATTTTTGGTATTGTTGCGATTGTCCAGGGATTCTTCCTCATAAAATCTTTTCCCAATATTTTCAAGCTTTTCCCCAACACTCTCTTCTAGAATTTTTATTATGAAATTTTGTATCCTTTGACCAATATTTTTCTATATACCCTCAACTCTAGATCCTGGTAAATGCCATTCTATTCTTTGTTTCTATGACTTAGCCTTTTTTAGATTCCACATGTAAGTAAGTTCCTGTAGTAACTGTCTTTCTATGCCTGAATTATTTCACATAGCATAATGTCCTCCAGGTGCATCCATGCTTTTGCTAAAGACAGAATGTTTCCCTTTTTAAGGATGAATAAATATCTTCTTTTTAGTAATATGTAAAATGATGTCTCATGAAAACAATCCTAGAAATACTGGAACATATAATTTTCTGTTAAGTAAACACTTTAGATCATGAGAGAATAAGAAAAGCTTTTGGAGATAAACAAAGTGAGGTTAAAAAAAAAATGATGGGTTGATATCAGTGTCATTCCTGTCATGGAGACTTCTGCTACTATCAAGAAACAAGAGTCTGGGATAGCACCTAAAACAGCAGTCGGATTGCCATGGAGGAAATTAAAAACGTACACTGCCTAAGATGGAGGATCTTGAATGTTGAATTATCAGTGAAATAATGAGATTAAAACAAAAATCACCAGAAAAATCAGACTAAGAGACCTGTCTGTCTTGTTTGAGGTCTAGGTAGAAAATAAATATGCAATTGAGGAGTACTCCTATAACTTTTGGGGAGTTAAGTTTGTATTACTTTCAGAATCTAGTCAATTACACCGTGGGAGTATAACAAAAAGTTTTCCTAGATTGATAACACCCTAGGAAATCTAGTAGAAATAAATTAACCACCTCTGCAAGCTCTCAAAAACGAGTCCCACAGAAGAAAACTGTGCCTGTCACAAAGACTTTCAAAATCCAATATTATAAGTTTTATAGTTTCTGTTTCTCAGTAAAATAAAATAAATAAACTACTAGATGATATATCTTGTGAAATAAACTTGAAAAGCTGAATA
Source organism: Nycticebus coucang (assembly GCF_027406575.1). Lineage (NCBI taxonomy): Eukaryota > Metazoa > Chordata > Mammalia > Primates > Lorisidae > Nycticebus > Nycticebus coucang. Next base: position 6,216,018 of record NC_069800.1, on the reverse strand, counting down.
TAATACAAAAAGGGGATGTGGAATGAAGAGCTGCAGAGCAATCTAGTGGGGAGAATAGGCTTGCCTGGGGGGCAGAGCAGAAGCCGTGACAGTAAGTTCCTATTTCTGCTGGATGGTTTGCACAGCTAAGAAGCAGCACACGTGGAAAAGCCCAGATTCTGGCCTGGGAACCAGTAATCAAAAGGCAAAATAGTTTATACATAGCAAGGATGGTTGTGATGGACTTAACTACAATGTTGGAAAGACACATCAGCCACACTGAGGAACTGAGTGGGGATTCGGCCAGTGGCTGGTTTGCCCACGGCAAGCCAAAATCAACCACTGGAAGGGGGAGTGAATAAATTTTCGGATGTGTCAACTCTTGGATTTCAAGCCATATTGACATAAGGACAGCAGAGTTGAGCTGACCCCACGGAGCTCTGCTCAGATTAAATATTTGTGTCCGGAAGTAAATGTTTTATACCACTGACTTAGGGTGTTATTTTTTTTTAATACAAGAGGAAAATGAAATATGTGACAAAATAGACTTTGGAGAAAATAGTCTCTGGATCTACATAATTCAAAGTACATAATTTCACCAGATAATTCAAAAGTAATATAATTTCAAATGAGTCATATAACATACATTTGAAACATGAAAATCATGATAGAATGAAAATATAATATGTCCAGATTAAAAATAGTAAGAGATGTTTAACACATAATCTCTGTTAGTTGATTGATCTAATAGATGTTTTTAAAAATGTTGGGAATAGAAAAGACTTGATCAACACATTTAGTAAAATTCGTAAAATTATGCAAATTTTAACTTTAAGTTCAAAGATTATATAACGTATATATACATATATAATGATATAGATACATATCTTTGATCCTTAATGTACAAAATATTGACAAAAAAGATCATGTGCAAGACTGTAAAGTTACTCTTCCGTAGTTTTAATAAATTACATAATTTAATGAATTATTAATTACTTACAAAATAGATTTTAGCAACTTCCATTCTTCTAATAATTTATAAACAAAAGAATCACAATGTAAATGCCCATGAATATAGCTAAGTATAACGGTGAAGATTGGAATACTTAGAACTAAGCAATAATGATAATGTCACATTATTTATTTGTGGGTAACAGGTCAATAGGTACTTAGAGGAAAACTTTAATGTCACATGCCAATTTATGATAAGACATTTCTGACATAAAAAGTTTAAAACCACCATATAACCAATTCTAATTATATAGAGGAAGGAAAATTAATAAAAAATGGCAAAGATGAAAAAAATAAAGAAATATTATAAACCAATCGTTAACATAAAATGTTATATCTTTAAAGAACACTAAAAAAAAAAAAAATTCAGTTTCCAAATAGACTGAATAAAGCATAGAGGAAAAAAATTCATTAATACTATATTTAAAATGAACAAGTGAATGTAACTGAAGTATAGAAACTTAAGAAGAAAAATAATGGAGATCTTTTCTCCATTAATTTGAAGTCTTTCAGAAAGTTAATGTTTTTAGGAAAATAAAGGCCAAGAAACAAAAATATATTCTAAATCCTCAAAGCATTTGAGTCAATGGATTTTAATTTAATCTACTCATCATTATACACCCAAATCAAAATCCAGATAATTTTAAATATATTCTATCAAAGAAATAGGAAACTTGAAGTTACTTAATCTAATGACAAACAAAATAGTTTGTGTGTACATCGGTGAAAATATAACAAAAAAATAAAATTATACACAAAAATATAAAAATATTTTTATCGATTTAAACATTGCAGCAGTTGTTATTTTCCTTTAACTGGCCTTATGTTCAAAAATTCTACAACTGAACATTTTTTAACTCTTAAATAATTCTTCAAACTACATATAGCCTCCCTTGACCATTTGTAAACCGAATACATTTAAGATGCACAATGTCACAATCTTAATCTTTTAAATTCTAGTCATGTTATAATATCCTGGATTTCAGTTTCATTTTTTATTATTTATACAGTATAGTTTTATATACTGTATAAATAAACTACAGTATATAGTTTTATATACTGTATAAATAATATTTATAAGCATATTTTAAAAGTTGAGACTTTTCTGCAATGTTCACTTATGTTCAATTTAGAGACAAACCAGTATTCTTTTCACACAGTAAAATAATTCAATCTAACATCTTTAGGAAATGGAAAAATTATTACCAGCGGGAAGAGGTGCAAACAACTTTCAATGTGGTTCTTATCATGTGTATTGTTGCCATGATCCTTTTCCCAAGTGGGGAAAAAAAGAGACTTATATATTCTTAATGAATATTTGTTTTTGGAAATTCATGAAATCATTATAGCCACTCAGTATTAAAACACTATTTTAATTTTTTAATATTTTATTTTATTTCAGGACCACAGGAGGTTTTTTTTGAAATAATAATAGGAAATATATTACCCTTCTTATATTTTTATGAATAGGAAAGAAACTACGCCTTTGTGATGCTCACCTCTATTGGCAGTGTATGAAATAAGATATTCTCATAAATCAAATTGAATGACTGGCAGGGGACAAAATTGACCAGGAAAACTGCCATTGAGTCTCTGGGAAGAAAAGTTTACTAACATATTTCTCTATGCCATTTGATGACAAATATGATGATGGCCATTTTCAACACTGCTGGGATACAGTAGTCTTTTTTATTAGACTATGTCACAGTACATTGTAATTAATTTATCTTTTGTCTTGTCCTTTGCATGTGAAGTAACTGCCTTAGGAAACATTGGCTCTTTATGACTATGACTAGTACAGATCCATTTTCTCCTTATGCATAGAAGAGAACATGGACAGATATCTGTACTATTCCTCTTCTGAATACTGTTGTCTAATCTGGCTCACAAAAATCATAAAACCTCTTAAAATCAAATTGAAAGAATTCCTCTTTGATTCAGGGGAGTAAATCATTATTTTCTAAATAAACAAAACAGCTCAGGGAATAAGCATATCAAGCATTCAAGACCTGCTAAACATGTCACTGTGGAGATAATTGGAAACATTCACACCAAGGACACATCTTTAGGCAATTTGGATGACTGTGAGTGCAAGTTTGCAAGTGGCCCAGTGGAATCCACTGTATAATAATTCTATGCATTAAACACAAGGGTTGTTTCATTCTTAAACCCCTGGAGATAATGATTTTGATTCCTCATGACTTGTTTTAGCGTAACTTTCTGTGGGAAAAAATGCGAATACATTGAATGTATATTTTTCATATTTGCATTGTGTGTGTGTTTGTATTTAATATAACATTTATACTTTGAAAACACAAATATATATATATATATATATAAAATATATAACAGGATATGTTTTCCAGGAATGAGATTTTCCTTAGAAAATGCCAGAAAGCTTTTCAAGTCAATTGAGATAAACTACATAACATACTTAAGACATTTTCAACTATCTGAGTTAATTAAATAATTTTCAGTTTCCTAGCTCATTTTCAATATTTGGTTTACTTTTGTGTCATTTTCAAAGATTCATTCCCTCACTTACATCCTGCAACATGTCCTTTACTATTTTGGATATGATTGACCCAAATCATAAAGATTATCTTTTTAAAAAATTTGTAATTAATAGCACTTTCCAGTATATATCTCCTATAGAGATTCAGAGTATATATCTCCTTTAGAAATTAGTACAAATATACCTAAAATATTTACAAGTACTCATCATGTAAGAAATCCAGTTTTAATTTCTGCAAGTTTCCTAAATCTGAGTATAGGAGCCTTTGGCACAGTACAATTGACTACATGTGTATGCAGCTATTCTATCATATAGCATTCTGCTCATCCACCTGAAAATTTGTCTTGAAATAAAAAATCTGTAAGTTTTCATATGCAAAAATTATTTCATGAAGAAATTATTTCATGAATTATTATTACTTTCAAATTATGGGTAATACATTCAAAAGAAGGCCTGGGAGACACAGTATAGTGTTTATTAGCAAATATCATTCAATATAAGAATAGTTACTCTAAACTTCTGATTTTCTTCAAGTTTATACTTGGACGTTTCTCTGCTCCCACTGAGCAATGATGAATACTATATAATAGTGTGATTTAGAAAACGAAAATCAAAAATTCAAGTATGAAATTAAGTTGCCCATGTAGAGAATGCAGAGCACCTGGCACTTGCAGACACTGCTGGCGGCATCATGAAGGGTGCAGGTGCTGGGAACAATTACACTTTTTAAGTGTTTGAATTTTAAATTTACTTAGAAACATTCACTTATACATGTAACTCGGATTACTCCTTGAATCCGAATCAAAATTTGTTTGGGGAGTCGGGGGAATAACTGATTACATTTGTTACCTAAGACCAGAATTATGGAAAAATTCCAGAGGCAAAATAGCAAAGTTGGAATAAGAAGACAAAGAACCATAGCTGCATAAACAAAGTTCCCAAAATTGGGATGGTGCAGCCACTTTAAGCCTCGATCTGCATCCCAGCAGGGGGACTGACAGAAGCAATCCCAGAATCCTGAGAGAAGAAGAGTGATACTGAAGAAGAGGCAGAAATAAGGCTGGAAAATGGAGGTTCCTTTTCTTATTTTTATCTATTTCTCTCCAGGCATACTACACTCAACGTAGATCTGACTATTGCTGTGTCTATAATATATACCACACATACTGTGGCCGGAGACTGTTACAGATACTTCATGAATATTCATTCATTCACTCCTTTAACAAATTCTGTGAGGTAGTCACAGAATGAACATGAAACAGAGTGAGATTGAATTTCTTGTCTCTTAGACCTACCTACTTACTTAACATTGTTTTTTTCTAATCTACGTAAAATCAAAAACTGTTGTAAATAAGAAAATTGTGTAAATTACAATAAGTAGTTGCTTTTTGGTGCCCAGCATGCAACATGAGGGATATAAGCTATTTACTTGTATGCAATGTCCAGCAGTTTGTGGAATTGATGGGCAGGAAAATATTCTGAATAATCATTTGCATGTGTTGGCTGATAAGAAGAACTTTGTTTGGATTAAAATTTTTTTAAAAAGGTATTTTAAAATGTACTTAGGTGCTTAAGTTTTTATCTGTTTGCCTGTGTGTGTGTTTGCAGGATTCTGAGAAGAAATATAATGGAGACAAGACAGTGAAGAAGATGGTATTTCTGTCAGTTTTGATCTGAGATATTTTATGAGCCTCATCACAGAAGCTTGAGTTATCATTGAAGCTTGGGTTGATCTTGTGAATTTAAGGTGAGTCCATTCGGAACTAAAAGCACAAGGATTGTTGATTTGGATGTTGATGGCAAGATCTGAGAAGAGAACCATTCCTTTTCCTTGCCTTTCTCTGGAACACTGGGCCCAGTGGTCCTCTAGGAAAGCCGTGACTCTTAGTCAGTAGACGTGGGTAATTAGGTTCATCAGAGACCTAATTAAGACTGGGCTGTGGAAGCCAAACAGTTCACTTAGAGGGGAGACAAATCTTCAATGAAAGATTAAGACTCACTGACATGACATTCCACAGTCACATACCGAAATAATTGGGGTAAAATTCAGTAACAAAGTGCAGGATATGGCAAGATCATTTTAGGAACCAGATTTCTTTATTCAGTTAATGTTGTCTCTTACTCAGGATAAAGAAACAAGAGTCTCCATAGAGATTATAGCTGATTACATTCTGATGATAGCTCTAAGAATTTACAGTTGTAATAAGTCATACTAATGTTCATAGGATAAACTTCAAAGACTTGTTTAATAAGTAGAGCAGACACAAAATCACCATTATAAAATGCGATAAACAAAAGGATATAAAATCACAAGAAGAGTAATTCATAATGCTATGGAGAAGGCAGGAGGAGTTTTCAGGAGAGCAACACTAAGGTGGAACTTGAGAATGTGGAGAAGATAATTAGACCGAGACAATGGAGAGGGGCGTTCCTGGTGCAGGGAACTGCAGATGAAAGACAGCAGGAGTTGGAGGGGCAGTTACACATTGGGGAGATACTAATTCGGCTGGTGCACAAGTGTGGGGGGTAAATGCAACGAGAGATGGAGAATTTGCTCAGAGATTGTCAAGGATCCTGAATACTAAGCTACATTCTTGTGAATTTTACCTTCCAAAACAAATTTATTCAGGTTGGTTTCTCTTAGCATTGCCGTGTTTCTTTCTCTTAAATCTGTTCACTTTCCAGTCTCCTCTTGAAAACCTTTCATACTACTTGAATATTGATCTCCTCAAATTTGTTCCATTATATTAATTCTGTCACACATAATTTATCTTTTATGGTTCTCATAACAAAGGTGCTTGCTTTTATCATCTCTGTAACATGTAATGTCATCATTCTAAACTGCTATTTAGATTGAGAGAAAATAACCATTGCATTCTACATAATAGGTACTTGATAAATATCTGTAAAGTGAAGCAGTGCCTACGAATTCCAATGTCACAGTCATCCAAGCAATTTTGCGGAGAAGCACAAATTAAAATGCCTGTCTCATGATACTCACGTTCAGTGCCTTTAAACGCAGCCTGTTTCTTTCTTTTGTCTTTTTCTCTAGTGCTTTTCCTTCTGTTTGCTTCCCTGGTTAGCTATTGACAGCTGCTGCTTACAGGTGTACTTACTGTGGAGCCAATGAAGCTTCAGTTCACAAGGGACATTGGTCCCTTTCAAGGCACAGAGAGGCATTCCAGGAATGTGCCTTTTGTAAGTTCTGTAAGACTTAGGTAATTGCCATCCACTAAGGACTGTCTCTTCACATTCTGACTTTCATTCTGTCACACTTTCTCTGATTCTATAAGGCATTACAAAAGCGACTGCTGATGTGGGTCAGCAGTTCGAATTAGTTTGTTTAGTTTGAATTTTGTAGCACATATTTAAATGACTCACGGTATCTTCTATTTTAGTTAGGTTATTGCTAAACATTCATGAAAGGGAATGCTCCCACAGACACTCTGAGCAACCACTGCTCTAACTCCTTGGATGGTGTGAAGAGAAGGCTCAGGTTAGGAGATGGTACGGAATGATGAGCAGGTCCCACAAGGCCCAGCACCAGAAGCAGGCGTGGAGTTGGTGCTATCAATTATGCAAAGGTATATAAGGTGAATCACTTTGCAAGAAAACTTGAAAGGCAGAAAAATCTTCATACATGTGTAAACCTCCGTCTAATAAGTGATTCTGTAATTGAACATCAATGCATAAACTTACATATTACCAGAACATTTCTTGAGGTGTTTGTTTTTCCTTCATTAAAATCATGAAGAATACCTTATTAAAATACCAACCCCTCACCAGCATTTCCAAGGTGGTAATTCACCCTTCCATTAATCACAAAACCTGTAATAATCAAATAAAGGCCATGTGATTATAATGTATTCCACTTTGAGCCTCAGCTATACTAGGGAAGATGGAGATCTATGGAGTGTGCCCTAATGTAGAAAACTTTGAAAAATACGTGTCATTTCATCTATCTTTGTGAAAATTGAAGCTCTGTGTCCACTAACCTAAAATCATTCTTTTCTATACTTTTTAAGTACAACACAGGCAAAACCCTGATAAAGTTACTATACTCAACTAGAACTGTCAGTGAATATTCGTCAGCACCCAGCTTCCCGCACGTCCTGTATTGACACTCTTCTCTCCCTACCGTAACATACTTCCTCCCTTGAGAGGTACTACATATTTTTTAGTTATTATTTAAAATAAATTATTTCTTCATTCATTCAAATATAGTGTGTTATAAATATGTGAAAAGCCTTGTACAAAGTTCTAAACAGAAACGGAAATAATCTACAAAGATAAAAGGTGATCTTTGCAAATAAACTGTAACATAAAATAACAATTAAATAGGAGATATCATAAATGTAAAAACAAACTCATTTGAAAACATAAAAAAATTGAAAATATGAATTTATTTTTGACCGAATTGTGGGGAAACGTATTAGTTTCTGCAGTGTTTCCTGAAAAACCTGCCCACAGTTGTTTTATACAAGTAGGTACAGCACACTCTAAAAGATGAAAAGTATAGTGTAGTAAATAGGTGAGCCAGTAATTTAATTGTTTATTATCACTATCAAGTATTGTGCCCTGTACATGACTTCATATGCTGTATTTCTATCCCACTGGTAGTATAGTAAATTTGTTTACATCAGCATCAGCACAAACATATGAATAATATTTTGTGCTAGGATAATTTCAAGACAGCTACAATGTCACTTCAGTGACAGAGATTTTTCAGCTCCATTCTAATCTTCTGAGATTACCATCATGCATGTGGTCTGTGGTTGACTGCACCATTGTTATGCAGCACAGAACTATTGTGTATGTGCATATAGACACACAGGCATACATATGCAATATACGCACATGTGTATGCCATGTAATTACAGACAGCACTAATTGATGTTAGTCTACCGGAAGTACACTTTCCTACTCCCTATTTACATCTTTATTAACCTTAGTAAAAGAATTATGTAGTTTTCTTATATTTTATTTTTATCTTCAAGCTGGATTGAAATTTGATTTTCCTGTTCTAGTTTGTGCAGAGTAATGTTTGTAGGCCATCTGAAATGAAGCCTTCATATTCTGTCCCCTCAGAAGTTCAAACAATATTTTCCTTTTGCAGGATGCTCGTTTTAATATGTGTAAAACTGGGAACTCTTTGATGAGACTGTAAATTATATATCACTGAATTGCTATATAAAGGACAAACTGTCACTTTGTCTTCCTTGATTTTATATGCTGTCTCACTCCACCTGTTTTCCCTCCCTACTGACCATCCAGTTTCATACTCATGATACCTGCAGTTCATTATATATTACTTTGAAAATTATCATAGCTTTTATTCTAGATTTCATGATTGTTCAGAAAAATAAAATGGTATACAAAAGACAGATATGACTCATTTGCATATATGGTACCCTTGCGTGCAGGTTAATATCTTGAATTAATACACTACTAAAATAAAGCCAAATTATTGCCTAACATTATTGCCTCTTAAGACATTGATCCTTAATGAAAATATTTTTTATTGCTATAGTTGAATCTAATGGTATTATTATTTTGTGATAAAACAGAGAATACATTCAGTTTTGAGTTTGATGAAGAAATTAATGACTCAACAATTCCAATTTCTCCACACAGTTACATGATGGACAGAAAAAGCGAATTAAACTTAATATTTGATTATAGGCCAATAGTGCACATTTCCTCCCTGGAAGCTGTTTGATTATCTTGGTTAGAATCTTGGTTTTATTTGTGTGTCTACTCCTCACATTTCATCTCAGAGCAAATAAACTAACACGCACACTGTCTTTGTTTTTTTTAAACAAACACATAGATGAGACTAAGATGATCTAGAACAGACTATTATTAATATATGTCATCACAGAAGCCTATGCAGTTTCAGAATCTATCTTTCAAATATCTATTGGTGGAGCTTTTTGACATGAAGCTGAGCAGTCAGAGAAACTAAGCAAGACTGTGCCACCTATAATAATTAATTTCATCATGATGTTGTTTAGGTTATATTGTGTTCTGAAACATTTAGAAGATGACCATAGGATTAAAGAATCTTAGGCTTGAACTTTTAAAGCCTCAGCTGGACATGGTCTCTGAAAGGAGGCAGAGAGTTAAGAGAAACCTATCAGAAAGAACCCCTGTTTGTATTCCGCCTTCTCTTCAGAGCATGAAGATGGCTTTCCACCAGCAATCAGGAGTCTAGAAGACAATACCACACAAGCCCCATAAGATGTTTAAGGAAGAGAGCGAATGTGACCTAAAGTTAGTCTCGTGCTACAGAGACGTGCCGCGTACTGAAGTTCAGTTTCTGTGTCACTGCTTTCCTTTGAACACAAGCATCAGAGTAACTGAGCTGGGGATGAAGCTCATGGATGGTGAAGAAAGGGGACAGCGAGTGCATGGAGAAATTTCTCTTAGAGGAATTGAACAATAGAAGGAATGTAGAAAGTGTGGAAAGGGAGAGCTGTGCCATGTGCCGGCGTGTATTTATAGGAAGAAGTAACTCCTTTGGAAAATAAGAGCTTACATTTGGGAGCTGTTAGGCAATATCGAGTGAAGAGAAGAAGGAAAGACAAATGCAAGCACTGAAGGGCATATTAGAGTGGCCAAATTACGAGGAGGCAAAGGCAATCAAGAAACTGGATACTGTTAAGAAAGAATGAACATTTAATAAGGATGGGGCCAGAACTAGAAGGACAAGGCCATGACAACCCACACGCTACCTGGGCCCAAGTGAATGTCTTTGAGCAAAGTATTAAATTTCTACTTCTTTTATATCTCTCAGGAATATCCTTAAAAACAGAAACTGTAACAATTTTTACACTACGTATGTTAGAAAAACAAAGACAGAATATCTTGAAAACCTAGGTCTGAAAGATTGAGGGACATGAAGAAGTAGTGTGGCCAGATAACATGAAGGCACAGTAGGAAGAAGGGAAGGTCCCCTGGGCTCTCCCCCGGCAAGAGTCATCTCCCATTGCAAAATGTCTTGTCTCCTGAGGGAAGAATAGCAACATAATTTACAATATGAGGGTTAGTATTCCTATGTGGATAAGATGGAATATGAGCAAGTTACCTAGAGATGTTTAATCTCACTGAAATTAAAGGGGTTGTCACCTTTTGCTGAGATCTGACTCAGCTGTCCCAAATAAGGCTGCATCTCGGGCTCCAGGCAGTAGATTGTAAACCTACTCATAAATGTAAACAATAAAAAAGCATTTGTAATAAGTATTCAGGTTTTCTGAATTGACATTTCTAGAGGTTTATTAATACACTTTGAATTTCACATGTCAAATATCAAAAATAGTTATTTCTTCCTAGTATATTAGGCAGAAAAATACCTGACATAGCATGTACTGTATTTCTTCATTATCAAGCTAATGCAGACTATAGTAGCAGGTTATTTGTATACTCCATTCTGCTTTTTACATTTATCAAGAATAGAAAGTGTAAAATTTTTCTTAAAATTTTAATCATTTTAATCCAAACTCCCCTCATTTCCACTCCATGTATGCTTATTTAGTAGAGTCTGGGTGAAGATGGAAAACAGTAGTTGCACACTTTCCATGTAACCAAGAAGCAGACATTCTCTCTTCTTGGTTCCCTTTGTCCCCCCCACCTGGATGTTCCATGAATGTTGCATCACACTGCTTGGGATTCCTGAGCACGCCAGGCCCTTTTACTCTTCCTCTTCCTAGTCAGTGCTTTCTCTTTCTTCCCACAAGTACAACATTTGTTCAACATTGATCGAGATTAAAGGTCATCCCTGAAAAAACATTTCCACTTTATCCTGAGAGTCTTCCCCTTGTTCTTGCTCATACAACAGAGGGACATGTTGTGTTGGAAATGTTTGTTTAGGGTCCAATCTGTCCAATTAATTATGGTCCATTTTATGGCAAGAGCATCTTCCTGTACCCAGAATCTAGCACAGATCTTTGCACATTTGTGAGCACTTGAGAAACGAATGAATTTATTAAAATCAAATCAATTCTCCCCCCAAACAATGACTTTTTAGCTACAGCTATACTGTAATTTTTTTCCTACTCACATAAGCATTATGAGACTTTTAAGGAAGAATTTTCTGATCCTTTAGTTTAAGTAGACAAAGCATAAATAATGAGGGAAAACCTGTACAAATTGAAAAGCTCCACATCTTTGCTAGTTTAGTTAATCATGTAAACATTATTTACAACAAGCATTTTTCTGGCTTTAGATACCTAGTTGTGAACAAAATAAATCCTGACTTTAAGCATTTACTGAGGAGGGAAGAAAGGCCAGAGAGATGTAAATAGTAATTAAGAAATGGAAGCATAATAAAAGGTACAATCAGCGAATTACAGTGAAGAGTCATGGTATGAGACCTATTTTGATTTAGTTTCTGAGTAAGTTCTCCTTCATAAGTTGATTTAAGTATCTCATGACTCTTCACCAGTCTCTTACTTTATATTTTGTAAACATTTATGCACACATGCGCATACATGCAGTTTTAAAACTATTACATATTGAGACGGTTTTTAAACTATTACATATTTATCAAATAACCTCCTTAAAAATTATTCCCCTGCTGGCTTTTAAGCATATCTACTTACTTTCTTTAGTGAGAGAGCATTTCTTTTATTTCTTTTGATTCTTCCCCTGGCATATGGAAAGTGATACTTAGTCACTTAAATAATTTTATGTGGTTGTTTAAAATAATGAATGAAAATATTATGAAAAAAATCTGAAGCTAAGGATGTGACCAATTTGGAAACATGCTCTGGCTGCCTTTATCTGTGAATGGAGCAAACTGCACACCCTGCACATGCCCCTTCTCCTCTGCTTTCTTAACGCTTTGGAGGGCTGGTGTTTTGCTCTATCTGAGGTCAAACGGTTGCTAAAAAGTTGATGACCAGAGTTCCAGTGGTAGAAAGGTTCATTCAAAAGCAATATTACAGAGTAGGCCAAACTTAGATCAGACTGGAAAAGAGGATGCTGGGAGAAGTGAAGTCAGTACTTAAATGGAAAGGAAGGAGTATAGTGCTTGAAGCATGAGATAAAAATCTTTCTGTCAAGAGAACCAAGAAACAGAAGAGATTCTCAATTCCAGATCTTCCATTTCTATTCTTAGCTACGAATGTTCTGCATTTGACAAGCCTGAATAGTTAAGAATTGTAAGTGTGTGTGTGTGTGTGTTAGTAGGGCAGGAAAGGTCATTTAAATACGTGCATAAAAGGGAAATGAATTGGCTACCCCCAGAAGAGCTGTGTATAACCAGTTGGAAGTTGTGGTGGACACAGCTGCTCTTATCCTGTGATTCACAGTCACCGCTGACATTTTGGAATAGGGAATAACTACAGTCCCTGCTGAGATGTCACTGTTCAGTCTGCAGAACTCCTAAATTTCGTTCTCCCTGCTCAGAGAAGAAATCTAAAGCAAAATACACCTGGAGTGACTTTTGTCCTGCAGACTGGTTGTTTGCGCTGCCTCTGCTTGAGAACACGCAAAGAGCTTTTCAGTTCTTCTTAGTTGAAGAAGATCTCTGCTACCAAAATCCCATGTTTTTATAATCTGGTAGTGTCTTGGTAGGCAAATTAAACTCTGAATTAGCATCTTCCATGCTGTACATTTTGAGAGTGAAATTACATTACCTATACTTCTTTATGACAAAGACACATTTGTGAAAGTAAAAATAATCTATTTCTCTATGACAAATTTTATCTACAACATATTATTAATGTTTATTACATAATTGTAAATGAATTAAGAAAAGATTTAAGAATGTCTTATAAATTCCACTTGATAGAATTAATTATCCTATCTAGCCAAGTTTATAAATAAAGATTTTTCTATATACCGAGAAAGGTGCCCACCCAAATAAATCAGTAAAACCAACTGTTAGTCAGAGCCTGGCATTTAGCTCAAAATGGAAACAAGATAGGCTTGTCTTGGTTTATTCCTCCCAAAATGCATCATCTTGCAATTATTTTTCCACCTGCGTAAGTCAAGTTTGGGAACCTTACTTTGATAGTAATATTTCTCTCCTTTATAGGAACTGCCAATATTTATAACTTTATTCATTCTACAAATGGTACAGGAAGAATATTAAATGCTACTTTGATAGCTTCACAACAAATCCTGTATGAAATTTGGAGATAACGTCAACAGATTCTTTGGAGAAGGAAGATCCATCAAGTATTCCTCACAATGACAGAATGAAAAAAAAAGAAATGAAATCAGATAACATGCTCATTCTTCATTTGTTTCCCTTCCTACTACCTGTCCTTGTACCAATGCTGAGATCATCTTTGTATTCACTTTATACAACTGTTGGCATATATATAAATGAATTATTGGTTGAACCATTTTAAGATAATTTGTCGTACAGGAAAAGAGTGCACTCTCTCAAAAAGGATCTCGAATTGATTAAATACATAAAGAAATCTTGGATATGTGCCATATCTTGTGTTTATTGCCTAATCCATAAGGTATTTTCTATATGTTACAAAGCCCCCAACTATTCTTTTGGGGGGTGTAAATATATAAACAAAAATATTCAACTACACCATGCAAGTTATTTTCATTTATCCCCAAGCACCAATTTTTGTTAGATTCACATCTCATTGATTCTTTGACCGATATTTTTTGAGCATCTACAATGTGCCATGTGTAAAATCAGCTCAGCAAGGTGCAACAGAAGGGTGATTTCTTCTTCTCATGGAGCTTGTACATATCATGAATCTCTTACTCCACCCTCACAAAATTTCTTTAAAGTGCATGCTGTCATCATTCTTAGCTTATCTCATCTAGATCTTCCAAAAGATATGCTAAGTCATTTAAGTATAAAATAAGGGAGTTGGGATTTTCAGGTAGGGTCTGTATTTGGTTGATTGGTTGCTATTATAGACTGACTTGTGTCTCTCACCAAATTTTTATGTCGAAGTCTTAATGCCCAGCCCCTCAGAAAGTGGTGGTCTTAAGGAGATAGGGTCTTTAAAGAGATAAATAAAATAAGGTCATTAGGGAAGTCTTTATTCAACATGACTGGTCTCCTTATAAGAAAAGAAAATTTAGAAACATACAGAGATAGAGGGAACATCATGTGAAGATGCAGGAAGAAGACAGCCAAGGAGAGACACCGCAGAAGAAATCAGCACTGCCAATAACTTGATCTCCAAATTTCCAGCATCCAGAATTATAACAGAGTACATTGGTGTTCTTTAAACCACCCAGTCTGTTGTACACACTAAGAACACAGTGGACAGAAAAACCATCTGTTCTTATGCTAAACTTTGAAACTTGTGGATGTGAACTTGTTAAGAAAAAGATCTTTGTAGCTGTAATAAAATAAGAATATCATTACTACATCATCCTGGATTATTCACATGTGCCCTAAATCTATTATGTCCTTAAAAGAGGACACAGAGAGAGAAGGAGAAGTCCGTTGGGAGGCAGAGACAGAGACTGGGGTTATGCAGCTCTCAGACTCGGTGCCACCAAAAGGCTGGAAAAAGAAAGCAAGGATTCTCCCCTTAAGCCTTCAGGGGAAGTTTGGCCTTGATGATCCCTAGATTGGGATCCTGAACTGTGAAAGAATAATTTTCTCTTGTTATAAGCAACCCAGTTTGGGCTAATTTACTACAGCAGCATTAACAGAAGCCTGAAGTCTTCATCTGAAGAGTGTTTCCTACAGATTCTAAAGCCTGAGCTCTGCCTCACTGAGCTGCCTTTCAATCCATTGTACCAGACTCATTGAAATTCCTGGAGAAAAAAGCAGAATTGTCAAAAGTGATTGTTAGTTTCATAAATGCCCTCAAGTTGGCTGAATGATGATTCCTCTTTGAAAAATAATTTGTGAGCATTTTATTTCCTAATCTGCTGTGTTATTTTAATGAAATCTTGGTATTATAATTTCTCCTACTGCCCCAAACCTCTAATTTATTCTGAACAAGAGATATGCCCGTTTTAACTTAAATTACATAAGAAGTGAATTTTAAAATACTATTTCCAGCTATGCAAACATTCCCTTCTTCAGTATTTACAATTCCCTCCACTGCTTTGCCATACCAACTCACATACTCTTTATGTCCTAGCACTGATATGATTATAAAAGAAAATATGTTAAATAGATCCTAAATCTAAAGAAGGCCCCCTAGAGAAGCAAAAGACATGGGATGAGAGAGGTGTGAGGAGGTACCCCCATAAAATTCTTTGATCATTTTTCACACTACTCTGGAGAGAGATAGGCGCGAAAGCAGTCCTGCTGATTATCTGGTTAATTCCTTCCATCATGAACATGAGAGCCCTTCTGTTCAGATATGTTTGTATGGCTCTGTGTGGAAGGGTAGCTGCTGGTACCCATTCCTTTTCTGAGAAGGAAAGCAAGACCTTAGGTATTAGAGGTTAGCAAGCAGATAGCAGGGCTCTGGTTGGACTAGTTGCTGACAGTTTGGTGGGAAAGCTCCATGTGATTCCAAGTGCAGGCAGCTTCATGGTCTTGTTTGCTGGAGTGATCCTTAACGACTCTGTCTCTGAAGGACTACGGTAGTCAAGATCTTGTCTTATGGAAATTAATAACTGTTAGGAGAAACAAGAAAAATTTATAGACAAGAAAAAATTGGCTGTAGTGCCTGCTTTACCACTAATTAACTTGGCAACCAAGGCTTATTTATTTTATTTTTTGAGCTTTAACCAACTTAATAAAACCACTTTGAAAGTTGTATATAAAGTCAAGAAGAATTTCTATACATATGCAATAAATCATATCATTATATTTTATCTTATAATCTAAAGACTTCATGAGAGAATAAACCACTGCCACTGTCCTAATCTCCTGGAGAAATCAACAGGTGGCAGGGGCTGGTCTAGCATTTTGTCACTTCAGGTTTTTAAAGAAATTAATACAAAGGTGGTGACAAAAGGTCTCCCAATTCCCACCATCTTTCTCCTAATAGCATCTGACACTTCTTGAGATTTTCTCTCGTAAGGAGAGGCACACATAATCAGGAGCAAACTGGCAGGACATAGTTTTGATTAATTGGCTACGGATTGCCAAAACAATTAATAGAAATGTCAGTAAGTGTACACAAAATCCAGGTATTTTTTTCTTACCTACACGAGAAATGTTTTCACTTCAAAACTTGATAAATGATAACTTGGGAGGTTGATGGCCTTGAGGCAGGAAGTAGGTCCTACTGAGAGCTTCGGAGTGTAAGTCAGCATGGACAGAGGACAGAGCTGACAGACAGGAGTCAGGTCACCTTCCTCTGTGCTCACAAGCTTCAACGGGGATGCCAACCAGGACGGCAGAACTGTCAGCCAGCATCAGCTGCATGTGCAGGCCAGTAAAATTTCCTCCTATGCTTATCAACCCCTCACCCCAGAGTTTTTGATATAGTGAGACTCTAAGTCCTCCATGACTTAGTAGATTAATATGGCTCTCTGAGTATTATCTGTGGGTTCATTTCACATGCTAAGACATGGTCTAGAAAGACCAACTTGAGGGAAATAAATACATATAAAATTGAGATGATTGAAAACTAAAGTCCACTTTAATCTCTCACATTTGCTGCTGATGAAATGAGATTCTGAGATTCAGAGAAATCAAATGGCAGCACTGTGACAAGAATGCAATAATTACTGGGTTCAGTGTATGCAGACTCACTGAACAGTTGGCTCACTGCCACTCTTACACCACTGAAGTAACTGACTAGTTCCCGGAATAGAATTCCTTCACACCAAAAGGCATTATTAATGACCATGTCCAGAACCTTGGAAACTTTTCTACAAATTGACATATTTCAAATTCGAAAATGTAAGACAACAATCTTTGATAGTCCCAACAGGTAAACAACTAAGACAGCATGAAATAATTTATGCTTAAATATAAGCTTTTTGATGTTATATTTACCTCTTCATATTTGAAACCTTGGAACATGTTTTCAGTGGAAATGTAAAAACTGTGTTTACTTTTGAAAATACATTAGCAAGAAAAGGAAGATTGAAGTCAAGACTACGAAAGTCATAAATGAAAATGTGCTTTTACTTTATTTTTATATTTTCAGTGTTCTAGGGTTCCTTGGTACCTTGTAGTTTTTATTTCTGTTGTTTTTAGACACAAAGTGTTTTGGCCTCATTTAAATGATTTTCTGACTGACAGACGTATCCAGGGTTTGGAGAACACGGCACAGCACTGAGCATTGTGGGATTCAATGAGCAGGTCTTAAACCTATTGTAAAGAATATTTTTCTTTATCAACCTCTATTCTTCTGACTTCAAAATTTTTAAACAGATGTTTTAGACAGATTTTTTTCTGCTTTTCATGTTTCCATGGGGTTGTCCCTCACCTGCTTAATCACTTCTTTGCCCAATAAAGGAAAACAAAATGAATATAAAACACACATTCTGACTTCCCTTGTGAGAAGAAAGGTTCCTTTTAGATTTCTCTACCTTTGTTCACTTTTTCCCCCTTGAGACAGAGTCTCATTCTGTTGCCCTAGGCTACAGTGCAGTGGCATCAGCAACCGAAATTCCTGGTTTAAGGGATCCCCCTGCCTCAGCCTCCAAAGTAGCTAGGACTACAGGCAACTGCCCCAACACCCATCTAATTTTAATTCTGTTTTTAGTAAATGGGTCTCACTGCTGCTTAGGCTGATCTGGAACTCCTGAGGGCACATGATCCCCACTGCTCTGGATTCCAGAGTTCTAGGATTACAGGTGTGAGCCATGGCACCTGACCTGTCCACATTTGCTCTACAGGTAGAGAGTTAACATGAAATTAATAAACATGAAATTAAATTCTGTGCATGCTAGGACTCCTGAGTATGTGGATCACCTCCATGCTCCCAAAGTTTGGCATTTCCTCCATGTTTGCAATTTCCTGAATGATCGAGCTCTTTAACCAATGCCTTTCCTTTGTCTAGTCTGATGACCACATCATATTTCTGATTGAAACCAGAATGAAAAGGAAAAAATAGGGAATATCAATATAGAGATATTGAAAGCCCAATGTAAGAAGTTAATAGTGTTCATATGAAAAGAGCAAAGAAATGGAGTACTCAGGACAAAGGAAGCTACACATCATGTGTCTGTGGGTTTTTAGTTTGATTTCACATAAAAATCACTTTTCTATGAATATCTGGCACACTGGCAAGGCAGGTTTTGCAGAACATGTTCTCTCTCTCACTCTTTCTCTGTGTGTGTGTGTATACACACGTACATGCACACACACACATATATATGGGGTGCAAATATATATATATACACATGTGTATACAGTTTATAAGGTAATTTATACATATATAAATTTTATACATAAATAAAGACAGGCTGGAATGCTAAATGCAACCTTTTATGGATTCTTACGTTCCTAAAGTTGTATTCAATGTATGTTTTTTAATGAAGTATGTAAGTATATAAAATTTACATATTTTATTTTTATATCCTCAATGTTCCAGCGTTCTTTATAATATTATGAATTATATGGATGAAGTTTATACATATATAAGTAAACACGTTCTATATGAGCTTATATACATATGTACCTTGATTACTTATGTATAAATATAAGTATATAAAAATATGTATATATATGTGAGTGTGTATATGCCCACACACGCGCAAACACACACACACCCTCTGATGTAAGCACTGGAGCAGTTACTCTAAGGCCAGAAGTAGCCAAGTGTAATGAACTTGCAGTCAGTGGGGCTGCCTTAGACAAGGAAGTGGAGTAGTGAGACACAACGCAGCATAGTACTGTTATCAACTTACATCCCTGGAAGAAAACTATTTCTCTGTGGGAGAGATGTCTGTGACATACTCTGTTCAGGGAGCCAAAAAATTCAAGTAAATATGTTTAAGACTTATTTACTGCAAAGCCTTCCCACCACCAGGTTGGAAAGAAACAGTAATTTCAGAGAGGACTTGGACTATCTAAGTCAAATAGCAGTGCCAGATGGATTCATTATAGAAATGCTCGCTGGGAATTCTTTAGAGTGTTAGAGAATTTAAATAGCAATTGAGGGTGAAGGTTATTGAAATTTAAATTATATCATAGAGTAGTACAATATCAACCTCATCCTCCTCCCGAAATCTTTTCTCCTCTGAACAGTCTGAAATGTGTAATATTACCGTTCCCGCAATCCTGTGTCTCTGAAATGTAAGTAGGCATTCTGCAATAAAGTACAGCGAGGTGAGAAGGGAAAGGTGAGGCAGAATCTGTCCAGTAATGAACACAACAGCAGTGCTCTCATTTTTCTGAACGAGCTCAGGATTTGCTATTATTCCAGGCACAGCAGTGATATTTCTATCTTTGGTGGTCTGCTTTCTGTGAACTCACTCTTGAATCTGCATCTCCATCTTTATTATGATACCGTCATCCAATTAATAACTTTTTGCTTAAACTATCTACACAGGAATTAATTATTGGAAACTGATCCCTGATTAATGTATACAGGAAATTTGACTTCTTCACAATCTACAAGTCAAGGGAGAGGGAAAATCAGCTTATGTGTAGAGCACAGCTATCACAGTGAAGAGAGCATTCAAATAAATAACAAGAAATCAAATGAGGTATGGACACATTCACATAGGGAGTTTGCATATACAGACCAAATTCTTCAGTTTTCTGAATGGAATATTGTCCACAGCTATCTGGAGCATACAAGTATTTCTCCCAGCCTCACTTGGGCAAAGGCATTGAAATCCCCCTCATTCTGGGCTGGCACAGTGTGGTCTCTCCCTGGTATGCAACTCCTCAGTCTCCTTGACTTCAATGACCCCTCCCCTCTCTCCATCAGATAGTTATGTCGCAACCAGCTCTCATAACCTATCAAACACGTCAATTGAAATCCTAAAATTTCTCCCCCATTTTTGTTTTTCACAATAGACTTTTAGGTGAATTGAGCCTTTGACAACATTCTGGTTTAATTTTAGTTTTTTGTTTTTATTTTTCTTTTTTTAACCATTCCTCCTAAAATGTATAGGCTACTCTTCTTCCCTTTCCTCAACTTTCTCTTACTTTTTGGTGTGTATCAGATAATCAGCTGTTTTGACTGCTACATTTCCTGTAGGGAGGACATAATCTCTTTGTTCAGGAAAAACTGGCCAATGAAACATGGAAGGAGTATTCATTGCATCTTGACAATAATTTTATTAATCGACGATGTAGAACAATTAACTTTGAAACTCATCTGAGAAAATATTTTACATATGTCATGGCCGAATATTACTATGGTCACCTTCAAAGTATTCCCTTTGTCGATTTTGTGACCATAGCGATAGTCTGCAATGAGTTATGTAGCACTTTTTCTAGGATGTGTTTGTCAACTTAATTTTCAGACCACGTATGATGACAGCTCTGAAGGGTGGACTAGGTGCTGGCATTGGTTCATTCAAATCACTCCAAGATGACCATAGTGATAATCAGCAATAATCAGCAATGATGTATATAGCACCTTTTATAGGATGAGTTGCAAACTTAATTTTCCTGCCTTATCTGTGTGTATCTGGCACTAAATACACTCCAATGATCCATTTTATTTTTTGCTAGTCAAGAAAAGTCTATCAGTATTCACTCCTAAGAGAACATCTGTCTTTCTAGCTCCTTAAGAAGATAAAAGATATTATATGTGACCTTCTCTTTCTAAGTGAAAGTCGATACCACATATTAACTCCTACCTAAAACTAATTTTACATCAGAGTGCACATTTTATTCTTACTAATCTTCCAGGATCATCTTTCACTAATTACCACTTACCAATATTCTTATGTGTATTTTCAATTATTTGAATTATATTGGGTTTTCCTCCTTTAATATATTTGAACAAGTATAAACTCTTAAAAAAAAAGAAAAAAGTGAGAAAAATGGAAGAATATTTGCTACTCTCAGCTTTCTAATAAGAAGATGGTCCTGGGGCGGCGCCTGTGGCTCACTGAGTAGGGCGCCGGCCCCATATGCCAAGGGTGGTGGGTTCAAACCCAGCCCCGGCCAAACTGCAACAACAACAACAACAACAACAACAACAACAAAAAAGAAGACAGTCCTGAAGGATTACTCTGTAAGTAGCCAACAGAGTGAATAAAACAGCCCTGTCAGTGAGACTGCAAAGGTATTCAGGACTCCAGCAAGGGGGAGTTGAAATAGGAGCAAGAGTAGGACTGTGTGGAGAAGTGTGCATGGAAAAAAAAGAAAAAAACAAGAGTAATTAAAAAAAAAAAAGTACAGGACAGAGGCAGCCAGACGGTAGAATTACAGTGTCCAGAGGGACTTCATTTGATGCTATGTGGTTTAATATTTTGGAGGGAAAGAAAGTTAAAAAATTATTCAGAAATTCTGGTATTGTACTTGGGAGATAATTTCAGGACACTTGAACACTCACATGAAGCCACAGTAATTATCTACATATATCTTTCCTATTGTAAATAATATTCTTTCAGACTGGATATATGTTTTGGTAGACGTGAGTTTCAAATACATTATATTTAATATCAACACAAGGGGTTCTTACACAATAAAGGTTACAGAGACTGGGTTGATAACATTTTAGAAACTACACTAATTCTAACAATAGTAAGAGAAATTACTATTCCGATTAAATAAATAACACATTTCTATAAAAATAAGTAACAAACATTTAGAAATTACAAGTGTCATAATTTAGATGAGGATAAGAATATGGATGACAGATGCCTCTTTTCTAAACCACTTGATTATTAGATAGTATACTTTTACATTAATTATCACAAAATTATTTAGGCAAAGCTGCTATATGCAGGTATCTGTTTTGTATCCCAATTTATCAATTATGTTATTTATTAGTAAATCTATAAAACTCCAGAGTAGTAACAAGGCTGATCCTTAATAAAGTTTAATGTTCTAAAAAAAAAAGTGGCATAATATATGTCATGAAACTGGAGCTATAGTGAGTAAGCCATTTTAATTGAAAGGACAATTTGCATAGTCAAATAGTAATTATTCAACATGAAAATTAGGTCAGGAAGGTCAGCTGAAATTTGCTGACCTTAATATATATTGAAAAACCAAAGTAGCAGCTGACTAATTTAATAGCCCAAATACATGCGGCATATGTAAATTAACATTTTGTATCAATAATGTGTGACAGATTAGGTATTTGGGTGACTCTATTTCTTAGAAAGTATCCCATTTTAAATATTACATAAGATTTCCTTGAGAAATTCACTGTTACTAAAAAATAAATCCTGGTAACAGGCATTGTTACAAAATCACTTTGATGAGATGAGATCTTGTGGAAATAGAAGAGATGGGAAGTAAAGGTGCAAAATTTCCTCTTGTTTATGTCTTGCTACATCAAGTAATGAAAATTATATTCCCTTGAAAGAAAGGATTAATATAGCATCTGAAAACTGATATTATCACGAGACATTGCAAAGCCTTAAAACTCTTTTATTTACCTATTTTTCTTTGTATAAAGTGATATCAATGAGATTAAAATGATTACACACACCAGCATTGGGTAAGGTAGAAGATAGGTTAATGGAGGTTAGACAGCAAAACTCAGATTTAATTTTATGTAAGTAAACAAAGGTTTTCTTCTTCTAAAGCCCTTTTACTTTAGAATAATGAACACAGCCGCGGAGATGGGTTATGAATGAAAATGTAATCAGCCTGCATTTGAGTTCAGGATATAATTATCTTACTTGTATAAACATGTTATGATGGTCCAATGTAAACCAGGCTCTGGCTGGACAGGTAGTTTATCCAAAAGGAAATTTGGGATGATAATGTCATAACAATTATAACAATTTTTATGAGAACTGATTTCTTGTAAAGAAAAATTTTCTAGAATATTATTTGAACTTATGATTGAATTCAAACATGGCATTTTGTTAAATTATTGATAATGAAAATGTATGTTCAATCTAAATGGGCTGCCTATAGCCATCTGGAATGGTACACCAGTAGAGTGCGGCAGCATCAATAAAAAAGTAATCTTCCGCCTTATACCTGTCATGAGTAGTACTTGTTTCAAGTCAGAGATAGAAAGTATCTATTTTATGCAAAATTTTAAGCATACTTGAAAGAAAGAAATTTCTAGAAATGGTAATGTTAAAATGATTATTAATTGCTAATTAAGAACGTCTTCACCCTTTCATAAGTTATTGAGCAACCACTTTAAATCAATCCATGAGCTAATAGAAAGATACATAAGGTTAGGTAAAAGATTTAAGATTCAATCTCAAGGAATATATATTGTATAGTTTAGACAACTAAATCACAAATGAAAAATGCTTCCCTGAGTTAAAAACATCTGTAACACTAACGTGACTATTTTCACATCAAATCCTTTATTTTGATCATCTTCATTGTCAAGTAACATTTCTGCCCAGGACATATAATAAAATTTTAACATAAATTATTAAAATTTATAATTGAAACAATATACATATTCATGTGGCACTCTGTGATACCTCAGTGTATGTATATATTTGTATAATGATTAGATCAGGATAATTACCATATCCATAACTTTAAACATTTACCCTTTGTTGCTTATAACATTCAAAATCATCTCTCCTTGCGATCTGGAAATATATACTACTTTGTTATTAGTTATAATAACCCTACTATGTAATAGAAGTCAAGAATTTATATTTTTTCCTGTTTATCTGTAACTTTGTACACATTTACCAACCTCTCCTGGAACCTCCTTTGTCTTATTCTGCCCAGCCTCTGGTAATCACTGTTTTACTGTCTACTTCCATGAATCGACTTCTTTGATTCCATATGTGGGCAAGATTATGTGGTGTCTGTCTTTCCAGGCACAGCTTATTTAACTATTATATTCTCCTTAGCATTTCATTCAGTTTTATGGCCAAATGTATTGTGTATGTGTTTTTATAAAAGCATTTTCTTTATCCATTTATCTGTAAATGGGAATTTAGACTGATTCTTCACGTTGGCTATTGTGAGTAGTGCTTCAATAAACATGGAAGTGCAGACCTCTCTTCAATGTACTGATCATTGCCTTACTTGAGTTACTAGTCATATGATACTTTTTAATTTTTTGAGGAAATATCCTGCTATTTTCTATAATGGTTATACTAATTTAAAATCCATCAACAATATGTAAGAGTTTCCCTCCCTTTTTCTACATCCCAATCAGCAATGGTTACTTTTTGTGGTTTTGAAAATGGCCAGACGAGGCTGAATTGATATTTCATTGGGGTTTTGATTTGTATTTACCTGATGATTAGTCTAGTTGAGCATGTTTTAATAACTATTTGCTCTTTGTACGTCTCCTTTCAAAATCTATCTACCTTGTGTCTATTGCCCATTTTCTAAAAAGTTTTTTGTTCTTTTTGACTATTGTTCTTTTTGACCGTTCTGCATATTAATCCTTTATTTGATGCTTATTTTGCTAATACTTTCTCTCATTTTTCAGGTGGTATTTTTATTATACCAATTGTTTTCTGTGATGTACAGAAAGGTTTTGATTTTGATGTAATCTCATTTGTCTATTTTTGCCATTATTGCATTATTACTTTTGTCTTCTTCTTTTTATTTTTTTACTTCTCATTAAAAAATTCTTGCCTAACCCAGTGACCTGATGTGTTTCCCCTATGTTATCTTCAGTAGTTTTTCAGTTTCAGGTCTTATATTTATGTCTTTATTTCATTAAGAATCATTTTTAGTATGTGGTGAAGAGACACCATATTTTTAGTATGTGGTGAAGAGACATGGGTCCAGGTGTTTTTAAAATTTTTTCCTATAATATCTAGTTTTCCCTGCCCCATTTATTGAAGAGAATGTTCTTTCCCCAATACGCTTTTTTGGCACCTTTATCAAAAATCAGATGGGTATAAATGCATGGATTTATTTCTAAATTCTCTATTCTGTTTAATTTATGCATGTTATTTATTTTTATGCCAGTGCCAAAGTATTAGGGTGATTATACATTTATACTATACTTTGAAGTCATAGAGTGTGATATCTCCAGCTTCTTTCTTTTCCTCAAGATAGATTTGGCTATCTGGGATTTTTTATCTTTACATATAATTTTTTTCTATTTCTGTGAAGAATGCTATTGGTATTTTGATAGGGATTGCATTAGATCTTACGTTGTTTAGAAAACTAACATAGATGTCCTAGAAATATTAATTATTCTAATCCACGAACACACCTTTCCATATATTTGTGTTCTCTTCAATTTCTTTGATCAATGCTTTCTAGTTGCATTGGAGAGATCTTTCACCCCCAGATATTTATTCCTAGGTGTTTATTAACTATTATAAATGGAATTTCTTTCTTGACTTCTTTGTTTTAAATAGTTTGCAATTGTTATATACAAAGGTACTGATTTTTTATGTTGACTTTTGTTTCCTACAGTTTTATTATATTTATTTATTAGTTCTCACAGTTTATTTTTGATGGAGTCTTCAGACTTTTCTGTATATATGATCATGTTGTCTACAATCAAGAACAATTTGTATTCTCATTTCCAAATGCATGTCCTTCTTTTCTTTTGTCTGACTGCTATAGCTAGAATGTCTAGAACTCTGTCAAATAAAAGTGGTTAAAGTCCACATGCTTGTCCTATTCCAGATCTTAGAGGATGTTAAAGCAAGAAGATGATTTTAACCCTCTAAGCAAACATAAAGCCAAGGAAAAGGAAAAGACAGGGTAAAGAGAAACTGAACAATGAATAAAAATATGTGACTTCAGGCTGGGCGTGGTGGTTCACACCTGTAGTCCCAGCGCTGTGGGAGGCCCAGGCGGGTGGATTGCCTGAGCTCAGAGGTTCGAGACCTGTATGAACAGCAGTGAGCCAGAGTAAGATCCCGTCTCTACTAACATCAAGAACATCGCCAGAGGAAGACAAAAAAGAGTACTTCAAACAAAGAATGAACAAGGAAGTTGAAATAAAAAAAAATATATATATATATATGCCTTCATAGAAGAAGCATATATTTTTCACACATCAGTAGGTTGAGCATAGTTCACAATAACTATTTGTACATTTTAAAATAGGTAGAAAATAATTAAAATTTCTCTAGTTGATAGAAAAGGCAAATATTTACGGTGATGAATATCTCAAGTACACTGATATGATTTGTAAAAATTATGTGAATTCTTAAATTTAAATTCTGATGCCAAACTAGTACTATGTACTATTACATAACAATAAAAAAATTGGAAAACCAAAAGAGATGCACTAAAAATAATAGGAATTAAAGCATAGTACCAAAGAAAATTACATAATCACAAGGAAGATAATAAAGAGGAAATAAATGAAGAAAGAAGTTACAAAACAAATAGAAAACATGCAACAGAATGGCAGCAGCAAGTCCTTGCCTATCAATCATAATATTGAATGAAAATGGACTAAATTCTCCAATTAAAAAATACATGCATAAACATTTATGTATGGCATACATAACAGATAATTATGTATTGTTGCTGCATAAATATAAAAAAAGACACATATGCTGCCTACAAGAAAGTCACTTCATGTATAAAGACATGCATAGAATGAGTGTAAAGGAATGGGAAAAAATATTTTACAGAAATGGGCACTGAAAAAAGAACAGAAGTAGCTAGACTTACAAAGATAAAGCAGGCTTTTACTCAAAAGTGATTTTTAAAATTACAAATAAAATCAGTTTATAATAATAAGTGGTCAATAATCAACTATAAATACAGAGGCTGCACCAAAAATGTATACACATTTTAAGGAAAGAAAAAACTGTCACATTTGACTTCTGCAAATATAAGAGGTGCTTAGTATGACTTGTATTAATCTTTTGTTATCAGTATATATTATTAGAATTTTAATACAGTTTCTTCCTTTCTTAAAATATGTATGCATGTATGCATTTTTTAGCACCTTCTGTATATATATGAACCCAACATTGGAGCAGTAATATGTAAAGAAAGTATTAACAGACTTATGGGGAAAGATCAGTTGCCAGACAATAATACTAGTAGACTTCAACACCACAATTTCAACAGTACTGACATCATCCATGTAGAAAATCAGCCAGGAAACATAGGAGTTAAAGCCATTCTAAACCAAATGGATCTGACATATACTTACAAAACAATCCATCTAACAACTGAAACATACACATTCTTCTCAACAACCCATGAAATGTTCAGCCTAAACTATATGTTAGGCTACAACATATCTTAATAAATATTAAAAACTTAAATTATACCAAGTATTTTTTTTCTGACCAAAAGGAAATGAAACTAGAAACCAACAGAAGGAGCTTTGGAAATGGAAAAAGTACATGGAAAGTAAACCAGATCTCATGACCAAACAAATGATCTAATGAAGAAATTTGAAATATAAAATTTCTTGATGTAATTGAAAATACAAAATCTAGGGGATACATCCAAAGTTATTTAGAGACCCATTTCTATCTATAAAAGTCTACATAAAAAAAGTAAAGGTGTCTCAAATAAACAATCTAGTCTCAAGGAACAATCTAGTTCGAGAAACTAGAAAAACAAGAAGAGTTTAAATCTTCATTTAGTAGAAAACAAGAAATAATAAATATTAGAGTAGAAATAAAATAGTGATTAAAGAACAATAAAAAAGATAAATGAAAGAGCTTGGTTTTTTAAGCACCATTTTATTAAAACATCAAAACAACTTGTAAAAATAGTATTTAAATAATATTTTTGATAAAGGAGCTAAATGTCTGGGAAATGTCCGCATTATGAATCAGTAAGTGATACATTATAAAACAGAGATTTGACTCAGTTTTTGTTCAAGTGTTCCTTCTTCAATAGAATACTACACACTTGTTAAAATATTAATGAAGTCTTATTGAGTTTCTATACTATCATCAAAATAAAAAATAATCTCACTTAAATATCAATTACTTATTTGCCCAAGATTAGGTATAGTTTAATGACTGAGGATCAAATCAATGATTTTGGATTAAGAAGGACATAGAGTAAGGCATTGTTTATTTCTTTCTTTCTTTCTTTTTTTTTTTTTTTGTAGAGACAGAGTCTCACTTTATAGCCCTCGGTAGAGTGCCGTGGCCTCACACAGCTCACAGCAACCTCCAACTCCTGGGCTTCAGCGTTTCTGTTGCCTCAGCCTCCCGAGTAGCTGGGACTACAGGTGCCCGCTACAACGCCCGGCTATTTTTTGGTTGCAGGTCAGCCGGGGCTGGGTTTGAACCCTCCACACTCGGTATATGGGGCTGGCGCCCTACTGACTGAGCCACAGGCGCCGCCCTTATTTATTTCTTTGTAATGTGATAAAGTCTGACTTAAACAGCCCTTTTATGAGAGTATATTTAAGGACTTTTTTTCATATTATGGAAATACTGACATAAAAATATCAGTTTGGGTGGATAGATGGCTGAAATTCAAGTTCATATAGTTATACTATGGTCAAAAATAGATAGTTATTTTTATATTATTTAATATTTATCTCTAAATATGAGTTCTAATGACAAAAATTGAGATGGAATAATTCTGTTGTTACAGAATACAATATATTGTTGACGAACTCAAAACAGTACCTTATATATATTTGTACCCTTTAAATGGAAGCTATTTTTTTTACAGCATGTCAGAATGTTACAGATTCTTTTTCTCCTCTTCTTTATCAAGTCTATTTGATTTTTGTTAATTTTTAGGTTAATAAGAGGGTACATTAATATTATTTAATTTACTTTAAGTATAATCTTACTTAAAAGTGCTTGTTTTCTGTTCATAAAATTAGCTAAATCTAGTAGTTCACAAAATTATACAGTTATGCAAGGATTATGAGGAAATAAATACATTTATTAGGGAACAATACAAATGTTTCAACTCTTTTTCTTATGATATTTCAAGAAGGGATTTTTATTTTATTAATATATAAGTATTTAACAGTAATGCAAAGAGACTGGACTTGTTAAAAAGCTTAAAGTCAGATTCCAAATCCTATGCTTTCATTTGTGTAAATGTAAAAAGTGCTCAAGTATTCAAAAGTGCTTTGAATCAAATTATGATAAGATTAGGAAAAATTAAAATTCATATCCTTGGTAAATACAGCAATTCAAGTCTAGCCTTGTAATTAGAATGCTGAATTATTAGATGGAGATGAGATGAGTTTTTCTTGGGTGAATGAATATTCACTATATATCCCAAGACACATTTCAATTTCACCAACATTCTAAACGTGCTCTCATCATTGTGCTCTCCTGATTTATAGTATTTTCCTCAATCACACTTCCTGTATTTTAACAAACTCTGTCTATCAGTGATGAATTAAGTTCATTTTTTTCTAGTTAATTTTAGTCCATACAACACTCCCTTGCTTCAACGACTGGGAAAAGAGTTGGTATCCGGATGTTTTAAATATATAAATATGTTCAGATGCTATTGAAATCACTATACGGTTACTTCCTTTCAAAATAGTTCAGAAGATTTACAACAAACTGTTCAGAATATTTAAACAGTAGAAGAGAATAATTTAACATAAAATTTAATTGAACAATACTATGATATAGTGAAAATATTTGGCAGATCTACACACTTGTGTATACATGTGATTAACACTTACTTAAAATCAAATAGATCTTATAATTTCCTAATTTCAAGTGGCAATATTGATTCATTTTAGTTTATGGATACTAAGCACCTTATGCAATTTAGACATCAATATTAGGAGAAAAGAAGAATATCTAGAAGGATCCAAAAAGAGGGCAATGTTTAAAACTTCCTTTTAAATTAGCAAGGTGACATCATTCTATTTTTTATAATTTTACTGTAATCTCTATGAATATATATCCAGGCTAACTATAATTTCTGCTGTGTTTCTATGTTAGTGGTTTTTTGATGAATAAGTTGTAACATGAAATTGTCAGAATGCATAATTAATAATAAGGCATATCATACAGACTGGGTCAGGTAGCCTATATTGCAATCAACACTCACAGTTATATATGGACCTTGGTCAGGTCACTTAATGATTCTGTGCCACAATTATCTCACATGCTATAGAACAAGGATAATACTGGTAATTCTACTTCAGAAAGCTCTTGTGGGGATTCAGTAGGTCATCACGAAGAACTCAAAGCAGCACCTTATATATTTGTACCCTTCAAATGGAAGCTACTTGTTGTTTTACAGCGTTTTGTGATTTTCAAATCATCCTTTTAAAGTTGTATATATTCCTGGAGGAGGAAATTTTTTTCCATTACTCTTTTATTGGGGAAGAATAAATGTTGGAAAAGCTTCCACTATACAAAGAAATAAATAATTTTAATCTCGGAAAAGATATTACTGGCACCTTCAGAAGGGGAGACTCAGAGCATGAGTTAAGTTCCACAGTGTTATATAGCAATGAAATTAATTCTAATACAATATTTTAAAATGTAAAATAAATATTAATGTTAAATATATCTAAAAGTAAAGAAATAAAAATGTTTATATCAGCTGGAGTCAATAATTTTGTACTACCGAAATATAGAAATATGTTGGTTGTAACAAAAAATTA
Organism: Nycticebus coucang; assembly: GCF_027406575.1. Classification (NCBI taxonomy): domain Eukaryota; kingdom Metazoa; phylum Chordata; class Mammalia; order Primates; family Lorisidae; genus Nycticebus; species Nycticebus coucang. Next base: position 6,185,037 of record NC_069800.1, on the reverse strand, counting down.
CACATAACTTTTTTTTTGACTAAACAAATATTTCATGGAATGGGTTTTATCACAAAGTCTGACTGATTTTTTTATATGTGAATTGAATTAGACATCACTTGCGCAACAAATGGATGTTCTAAGGGAAATTGGCAAACTTCCACAGACATAATTGGAAAAAATGCAAATAAGCATGCCTTTCTAGGGCGAAATTTGGAACAATGTATGCTTTTGAGAATCTATCAAGAGAAAATAAGAAATATCAAAAGTGTACTTAGGCAAAGCACTAATACAGAACAAGGAGCCAGCAATTCAATGCGGAAGGCCTCACTTTGGTCCCAGTACACATCAATTTCTAAGATTTAGTGGTTAAGTTACATAGCATCAATATCCTAATACGATTCAAATTTCAGCTTCCACAGTATATTATTGGAGCAGTTTCATGAAGTACAAACATTGCAGCCATCTTTTCAGTCCAAAATTCATTATGTAAAACCAGGTGTACATCATAATGAGCAAATATGTCACTTTTCTCAAAGTTTGCACGTCTGTAATTCAGTTTATGCACAAAGAGTAATGCACATAGTTGTGTTATTTCCTTGCTCTCAGTAATAAACACAGGTGATGTTGAGTAAATAAACACAGGTGATGTTGAGTAAATGGTTAATAAAAGGGAAAGTGCACAAAGCAGAAAATAATAACCCTAGTAGTCAAATTTAAATCAAATATAAATGGAGTTATAGAAGAAATATATGACCATTTGTTCCTAGAATGTTAACATTGCTGCTGTCCAAGGGGTTATACATATGAAGGTAGAAAATATTATGAAGGCATCATTGCCATAATTACCAAAGAATTTATGGTAAAAAGAGATGATGATGTCTCAGAAGTGACTACAGGAAAAAATAAACAAAAAACCTTCACATTAAAACCACTCTTGGAAATATTACACAACCCTGAAACACAAAAATAAAATGATTCAAACTTAGGAAGAGTATGAAGGCATAGGCAAGGTGCTCATTCCATACCTTATGAAATAGGAAGGCTAACATTGTTGAAATGATTCTTGAGCAGGTTTTTACAAAGAAATACAACAATTAGTTCTCAATTTGCTAATGATTTAAATAACAGTGTATAGAATGAATATTAGATTATCGTGTTTTACTTTCTCTCTGCATATAAAAGTAAAAATAAGAAAATTTAATGTTGTGATGAAAATGTTTGCAGATAATAAAATAATCGTAATTTTTCTTTCTCATTATCAAGATCACTTTGCATGCTTTCAGCCTGCATGGCAATTTTACATTCCTGTAATATCTTGCAAAATGAGGTACTTGTATTTAACACTGAGTATTTACAGCTTAGGGATTAATAAAAGTTTCATTTCTGGCAATGAACATACACTACTCTTATTAAATATATGCACATTAATAAAATAATGGAAAGTACCTATATTTATATACATATGTAGATTGAGTTGTTTACTTTCCAGTTCAATTTTTCTGCCACCCACATACTCCCATCTCATTTATTTGGGGTGGGAAAGAGGTTGATGAATTATTTATAAATATTGTACAGTTTTAAAAGAGAAAAACATAAATATGAACTTACTTGAGGATTTTATTATGAATTTTAGGTTACATAGAGTAATCAAAGTTTTTGTTTACTTTTTTTATAAACAAAGAAAATCATTATGTCAGACATGATCTGAATTTACATTAAATAGTCTTTCCTGTTTCTCATTGATATCGATGATAAAAGTGTTAAGTCAATCTATACTTTTTAAATCATTAATACAAAGCAAACAAATGAGGCAAAATCTGATGGCAAAAACAATAAGCTAATGCATATCCAAAGAAAAGTTTCAATTATATCAGTGATTTATGAGAAAGTCAGATCCAAATACATCCCAATGATCATGCACCAAGTGTTGTTTCAAATCAGACATAAAATAGGCTTAAATTTATGTGATAATTTTCAAATAATGTAGTTTCCTGGGACTCATTAACGTTATGACAAATAACAAGAAGAAATGTACATTTTTTTCTATTTCACTAAATGAATACTCCCCCATAGAATAAAAATAATAATAATTAAAAAAAAATGCAGGTCAGCAAACTTTAGTACTACCACTGAAGAATTTTCCATATTATTTGCTGTTAGTTTACAGAAATAGAATTTATACTGATGAGATTTCAGGAAGACCACCATCTTGCTACATTTAGTTATCAATTCTAATTCTTATTTGTAGATTCCTTAGGAATTTCCTAGTTAATAATTATGTTTTCTGCAAAGTGGGTAGGTTTACTTTTTCCAGTTTCAATCTGTATTCCTTTTTTTGTATGTTTTATTTCAGCAGTGACTTGAAATGAAGCAGAACTTTGTATTGTTTTGAACTTCACATATTTTATGAATTTACTTCTTTAATAGATGAGGGTTTTTTTTTTTTTTTTTTTTTTTTTGTAGAGACAGAGTCTCACTTTATGGCCCTCAGTAGAGTGCCGTGGCGTCACACAGCTCACAGCAACCTCCAACTCCTGGGCTTAAGCGATTCTCTTGCCTCAGCCTCCCGAGTAGCTGGGACTACAGGCGCCCGCTACAACGCCCGGCTATTTTTTGGTTGCAGTTTGGCCGGGGCCGGGTTTGAACCCGTCACCCTCGGTATATGGGGCCGGCGCCTTACCGACTGAGCCACAGGCGCCGCGCAATAGATGAGGGTTTTAATTTTAACACAATTTTACAGAAAATGTATGCATATTTTTCTCTACTCAGTCCCAAGGAGAGAGAGATAGGTTTATTTCTTATCTTCTTCCATGCAACTAGATTAATTTACCCTTACATTGAATGTGTATTCTCAGGATTTCTAGGGTTTTGCAGTATTGTCTTATTAGTTTCTAGGGCGTGAGCATCTGGAGATTTTATCCCCTTTCCAATATAATCATTTAACAGAAGCCTAATACAACCGAAGTTCAGTGAAGAGCCTCAGGCTGATAATCAGCTTTGGAATCTGTGTTTGCCTTCTAGGATTGCCATTTTCATTTCATTTGGGGGCAAGGTATGTTTATTGCTTTTATGCTAATTCTTTGATGTATTTAAAAAAGTTTAAAATCCCCTCTACACTGTACTATATACAGTTATAATGGTGAACCAGAGTTTTAATATGTACCCATAATAATTAACAATTTAAGTAACATCCAAACAAAACGAAAAACCAAAGAAACACAAGTGGCTAAAATAAATAAATAAATAAATAACCTTACTTTTTAAAAAATTGGGGAAGCATAATTAAACAGGTAAATATATTAAGAACAATATCTTGGACATAAAAAATTAAATATTGTTTTCTCACAATTTAGAATTTAGACATAGCATGGTATTACAGATAATTCATGCTAGAGAGAACTCCCATGCATGAACATAAAAGGATAATAGACAATACATTAATTGAATAAACCCATCTTATCAGAGTAGATATTTGCTAGAATATTTTCTTCTATGAAGCTAAATGAAAACATGGTATTTGAATAATGTGAATTTTAATAGTGGATAAAAATGAGAGTAAAAATGAGAAGAAATACACATTGTCAAGGAAGCTGAGTCAAGAGCTCCAGTGAATTGAGTGATGAGGGAACCCCCATATTCCCTGAGTGCTTAGTATGTGCAGAACACAGCTTTATGAGCTCCTAAAAATTTTTATGTAATCTGAAAGCTAATCCTGAATATGAGAGTTGATATAAATATTGTTAGATGAGGTCTAACCTATCTATAGTTAGGAATAATTAAATGTCCAAACTAAAATAGCTTATAGAGAGTGAAGCTGTATTTTGAAATGAAGGTTTTTTTTTAATTAATAATCACAGTGTTTTATCATTTTAACCCAAAATGAAGTGTGATAAATTCAGTGTTTCTTTCTTTCTTTTTTTTTAAACCAGGTGGGATCAATAATGCATCTATTATGTTACTAATTTTTTACTATTTTATTAATCTAATAAAAATAAAGTGTTCATTGTTATATCAAAGCAGTCTCATGTTTTCATGTACTAACTGGGCAATTGTCAACTAGGTTAAATGGTTAAAACTAAGGTAGTTGTCACAAATAATTAAAATTGTATAAAATCATATAACTACATTAAAAAGTGCACATGATTCATAAACATGCTTTTTTTTAATATAGACAAATGGCAAAAAATATGCGAAAAAATACTCAACATCTAAAATAATCAAGGAAATGCAAGTAAACTCCTAATCAACTACCACCTTGTCCCTGACAGGACGACCATTAGTGATAAGGCAAAAAATGGTGGATGCTGGTGTGATAGCAGAGAGAAGGGAGTTCTTATACATTGTAAGTGGGACTATAAATTTGTACAGCCTCTATGAAAAACAGTATAGCGATTTCTCAAAGAAATAAATGTAGACTTACCATTTGACTCAGCAATCCCACTCCTGTGTACCTACACACGTACACACACACACACACACACACACACACACACACACACACACAAAGTTATTTTATCAGTAAGTACCCTCCACTTGCGTATTTATTGCAGTGCATGTCATACTATCTAAGATGTGGAATGAACCTAAGTGTGCATCATTTCATGAGTGGATTAACAAATATGGTATATATATTATGGGGATAGATAGATAGACAGATGGATGGATAGACAGATAATAGATAGATAAGCTACTACAAAAATTTTGAGAGAGACTGTTATGATCCATCATTTCACTTCCAAGAAACACAGTTGGCAGTGCCCTTTCAAACCGTGCAAGTTTCAACCTCCTCGACTTATTTGTGCTGCTGACAGGGCTTCATTTGTTTTTGTGTGGATTTTACATTTCTTGATTTTTGTATATCTCAAAGCCTTGTAACGACCCATGTGTGTGTGTATATATATCCACCATGCATGCTGTTCATCCAGAAGAAGAAATAAATTAATGTCCTTTGCAGCTCTTTGTATGGAAATGGAAACCATTTTCCTAAGTGAAGTGTCCCAGGAAGGGAAAGACAAACATCAGGTTTGCTCTCCAATAATTTGGAAATAATTGCCTGACACACACAGGCATGGAGAGAAGTAAAAGTCCTTGGAACTCAAAAAGGGGGTAGGAGAGGAAAGGAGGGGTAAAATCTTATGTATCAGGTACAATCAACACTATTTGAGTGATAGGAACAGTAATAGTCCCAACTTCAGATTCCATTAACAAACGCTATCCATGTATAGAAGCATTCATACCCCTTAATTATTTGAAGGGAAAAAAATAATAATAATTACCTATTGTTTTAGTGCATATTATTCTGGTGATAGTTACTTGAAGCCCCGACTTCAGCATTATATAATTCATCCATGTAACAAAAACACTTTTACTCTCTAAATCAATTGAAATTAAATTAATTAATCAATTACTTTTTAAAACTAATTATAATAACATTGACCATTGTTCATATACTTTACATCATATACTAATAATTCTCACAAAATCCATATGTATTGAAGTAATCATTTTAAATTAGATGAATTTGTGGCACACAAAGGTTAAAGTAAAAATTACTGGGGTCCAAGATATAAAGAGACTTTTTTTCATTCAGTTTATATCTGCATCTACTTCTATGTCTATATCCATATTTATGTCTATGTATTTTTAGGAGAAGTGCCTTTGCCTGTAGTCCTAATTATTCTTCTATGGCTAATATCCAGAATCTATAAAGAACTCAAACAAGAAAAATAACCGTCAATAAAAAGTGGATAAAAGACATAAACAACTTTTCAAAATAAGTTAGACAAATGGCCAAAAATCACATGAAAAAATGCTCAAAGTCACTAATCATCAAGAAAGTGCAGGGCGGCACCTGTGGCTCAAGGAGTAGGGTGCCGGTCCCATATGCCAGAGGTGGCAGGTTCAAACCTAGCCCCGGCCAAAAACAAACAAACAAAAAAATAATAAATAAAAATAAATAAAAAAAAAATATATATATATATATAAAAAGAAAGAAAGTGCAAAGTAAAATCACAATGAGATATCACTTTTCTCAATGACCTTTAAAGTCCAAAACAAGATTCTTACCTGGCTGCAGAGAGAAAGGACTGCTTATACACTGTTGGTGGGACTGCAAAATAGTACAAACCATACGGAGACTCCTCAAAGAACTACAAGTAAACCTACCATTTGATCCATCAATCCCACTACTGGATATCTACTCCAGGCACAGACTGACAAATATTGAATGATCTCTCTTATGCTCGGTATCTAAAAAAAAGTGGAATTCAGGGAAGCAGAGAACAGAGTGGTGTTTGCCTGGACTGAGGAATGAGGGATTAAGGAAATGTGGCTCAAAAAGTACTATTTCAAATAAATAGAATTAATAAATTTGAGAGATGTATTGTACAGCATGGTGACTATAGTTAATAACCCAATATACTTGAGAATTGCTAAGAGAATACACTTTAAATGCTCTCAGCAGAAAAAAAAAATAAGCATGTTTGTTGATGGATGATGTTTGCTAAACATATGTACAGCAATCATAAGGTTTTAGTCTCTTTGTGGGTTGCTATTAATGAATACCTGAAGCTGGGCATCTGGAAAGAAAAGAGTTTTGTTTCGATTTTTGAAGAGACGGGGGAGCGGGGGGCTCGTCTCATCCAGGGGCCCTGAACCAAGGAGCGGCAGAGTTTGAAAAGCCAGCAGCTCGGGGTTCGGTGGCACCCGCCCCATCGGCCGAAGTTGGGGGGGGTGGGGCGCAAAGCGCGGGGTGGGGGTGGTCCTGGTCTTTGGTTCTCTACTCCGTCCTGTTTCAACAGCGAACATGTCGCGGCCTGTCAGGTCAGTGCGGAGTCCGAGGCCTGGAGCGGGTTGGAGGGGGTTGGGGGGTGAGTGGTGGGGGACAGAAGCCTAGAGTAGGCCCTCCTGAGTGCCACATGCGGCCTCCTCCCTTTTGGGGCCCGTGCGCGCCCTTGAGCGTGGGGGGCCTTGCTGACGCCAGTGCGCGCTTCCCTCCCCGCCCCGCGCTGCTGCAGGCTCGGATCTGTTCTGCTGCCTCCCCCACCCGCCTCACTTGGAGCTGGCGGGGTGTCGGCCGGAGGGGGAGGGGTGTGAAGTCAGCTCCCCCAAGCAGGCCCCACCTCCTCGGGCCGGCCCCTCGGAGCCCACAGGAGAGACGCCGACTGCTGCTCCCCACCTTCCGCGGGGAGGGGCGGCAGCATTCGTACTGCCCGTTCCCCCGCGACTTGCGTGGCGGTGGGAGAACTCAGCCGTCTTTCTCGGCCGATCGCGGTGTTACTTGCGAGGGGGGAGGGGCGGTTTTGCCACCCGGCCCCGCCTCTATCTTCCCGGGTCGCTGCAGGCCCCGCCTCCGGATCGGGCCGGGCGTGGGCGGGACCCGTTCTTTTCCCCTTGGGCTAAAGTGAGAGTTCTGGCTGGATCCTGGAAAATTAAGGACTGCTGCCTCTCCCTTACCTCGGAGTTTTGAGAGAATTAACCCCAAAGTTCGCTTTTTCTCTCCCGACTAGAAAATGTCCTTCTTCGGGGAAATGCCCGTACTCAGGGAGGCGCGGGTTAACAGCACGGCCCAAATCCCGTGTAGTCCTCCTTCCACTCTTACCGTGTACAGGTTTCGGGATATTTTTGTAACCCTCTCCTTCCCCGAGTGACTTTAATAATATAGAGACTAGGTTCAGTTGTTAAAAAAAAAAAAAAAAGAAAAGAAAAGAGGTTTGTTTCATTCCTTGTTCTCCAAGCTATTTAAGAGGCATGGAGCCAGCACCTGCTTTGGGTAAGGGCTTCAGATTTCCTCCACTCATGGCAGAAAATGATGGGGAGCTGGAGTATGCAGATATCACACTGCAAGACAGGAGGCAAGAGAGTGATGGTGCCAGAGTCTGTTCATAAGCAGATGTCATGGGAGCCACTACGGTGAGAACTCGCTACTGGAGAGAATGGCACCCGGCCATTCATGAGAAATCTGTCCCTATGACCCAAATACCACCCTTGCAGCCCCACCTTCTACACTGAGAATCAAATTTCGACTTGAGATTTGGAGTGTCAAATATCCAAACCATAGCAATTATACAATATAAAGGATAAAATTATTTGTAAATTATGCCTCCACTCAATAGTAGGCTAAGTTAGGGAGTATATCTTCAAAATCAGATGGGAAAGGAGGTAATTGGGAAGAAAGTTTAAGTCTTGCTAAAAATCTATACTTTCTCATGCAATGATTATTAGGTGTTGAGAGATTTTTATTACATGAAAGAGTAATTGGATGCATGTATATGTTATGAAAAGAATTTTCATTGTGGAGAACAAAGTATAGAAGAAAATATTTAAAGTCAGGGAATTTGATGACAAATACATCCTAGTAGTTTAAACCAGAGCCTTAAGAGACTGAATTTGGTGGTACTGTGAAGATTGAGAAAGACCAAAAAATTGGAAATATTTCAGAGATAAGATAGAGAAGATGTGAAAATTTATTAAATAAAGGAAAGAAGAGTTACAATCTGGAATATAAATTTTACAAATAAAGATGTCTCCACTTAAATACAATGATCAATACAATGCATCTCAAAGTAACTGCAGTTATTTCCCAAGTATTAGGAAAATAAGTCAAAATAACTACAAAAGGACAGGTTGCAATAGCATATGAATAAAATGGAAGAGTGCCCTGATTCCTAATGGCTTCGATTAGGTCCTTGTTCTTGGTGTAGTTTATAAAGTTACAGAAAAAAATACATTGACCCAGGAATTTTTTTAATAGTACTGAGCACAGCATAGCATTATCCATTCTATAGATTAAATGAATGGAACAGGGCCTATAAATCTATGTCACCTTAAAATCCTGGGCCTGCTCTGATGTACAACTATGTCATCATGTACAATTCAATAGATGTCATTTGAGAGGATTTCGTGCATCTGGGATATGGAAATAGCTGGGAGAATTTTTTTTTTTTTATTAAATCATAGCTGTGTACATTGATATGATCATGGGGCATCATTCACTTGCTTTACAGACCGTTAGGGTATATGTGAAACTTGGAGAAAAATTTTTGTTGAAACTTTTTCAGTTGCTTTGGTCAGTCTCTTTGACAGTTTATTGAAAAATGTAGGTGTCTAAATGTTGCTGTGAATATATGTTGTTGACATGATTAGCATTTATAATCATCTTGCTTTAAATAAAATAGATTACCCTTCACAGTGTGGTCGAGCTTCATCCAATCAGTTGAAGGCCTTAAAGAGCAAAAATTAAAGTTTACTAGAGCAGAAGGAATTCTGCTCCTGTCTCAGACAGCCTGCTGTCTGCCTGCCATTACTGGACTTGCCTATAGTTTCCACAATCCTGTGAGCCAGTACTTTAAAATTAAGCAATCTCTCCTTCTCTCTCTCTCCCGCCCACCCTCCACACTCATACACACACAGTTTGTTGTAGCTCTGTGGAGAATGCTGATATAATCATATGAAGATACTTTCTATATAAAATCTGTATGCAAAATAATATTATGTAACTTTCCTTGATAGGAAAAATAATACTAATAAATAAATACAAAAAGATTTAAAAATATAAATATGGATTATTAAACTTTTTATATCTGACATAAAATGATCATACCCTTTTTAATGTATTTTCTCATTTACATGGTTTAATATAATAAATTGATATAAGCAATAAGCTCATTTCTTTTCTTCATTCTTTTCTGTAAAGTCACAGGGACACCCAACGGAAATAACAGTAGCTCTATGGCTTTTAAATATAATTCATCATTTAAGCACTATGTTCTTTTCATCTTTAAAATGAGAGAGTGTATACTGGATGAGTCCTACTTTCTGTTAATTTTTCACGTATTCATATTGAGCTCTGCCACTGAAGTTGAATATATATGAATTCTTACTTCATGTATACCTGAAAAAATGTATTTAATTCCCCAGAGAAATAACTTTCATAGAGTAAGCAATTAAATTTTCCTTTGAAGTCAAGGTAGAAATATTTTAAAAACTAATATATGAATATCAATTAATAAATCTCGAGTAATATGTTTCCCTTTGTTCCATTTTCATTACTTGAATGAAATGAGTTTCATTACTTGAATGGAAACCATGGGAAGTTATTTAAGAAATCTTCATTCATACTTATTCTGTATCAAGAAAGATAAATTCATCAAAAGTAGCCAGAATTAATTTTTAATTTTGTTTCTAATTGAGAATCAAATATCAATGCTATGTTCTTTAAATGTAACATTTTTTCTTTTTTTGTTTTATTTTAAACAACATTACTAAACCTTTCATCTCTAAGTGCTATATATGTTTAGAATAAAAGATCCTAAAATATTAATAAGATAAAAATTAAAATGATAATCCATTTACGTTATCAAAGATTCACATAGTTTTATTACAAATTACTAATTGGAGAAAACAGTACTGCGTGTTAAAAGAAGCATTATATTTTGAATCTGCTTTTAATGGCCATTATACTAATGGTCTATCATATTTTCATTATAAACCCAATAAGTGAGATGCATATGATTGATTTTAACCATCTCCTTTGAAGCTGATTAAACCGGTAAAAAGCTATCACCAGATGCATGCAAAATCTTTTCTTCCCCTTCAGGAACATTAGTTGAAGACCAAAAAAAAAAAAAAAAAAAAAAAAAAAAATATTCACTATTATGAGTTAGTGATTTTCTAGAGATTTAAAAATAAAAACAGAAAATGTTCTTAAAAGCATGACTTTCCTGCTGTTTGTTAAATTCGGTGAACTTGTTATAAAATGCCATTGAGAATAAACTGTGCCCGGTTCCAGAAAGGTCCTCTCTGTACAGACTTTGTCCTGTAGACAGGTCACAAACACAAGACTGTGCTTCTCTGTCTTGAGAAGTTACAGAATCATTGAAACTATGCAATTATATTGTCAGTCAAAAAAAAAAAAAAAGAAACATTCAAAACTCTAACTGTAAAAGGCGTAATAAAGACTGTTGTTTTGATAGAAGTGTTATTTTAAAAAAAAGGAAAAAAACTTGAAAAATATTCTAAAGTCTTGTACTTTGAAATAAAAGTCTCTGTTAAGGAAGGTATATATTTATTTTCATAGATTCTATTTTTTATTTATATTTTTTTTTTTACTTTTTTTTTTTGGGGGGGCCAGGGCTGGGTTTGAACCCACCACCTCCAGCATATGGGACCGGCGCCCTACTCCTTGAGCCACAGGCACTGCCCAGATTCTATTTTTCAGAAAGTAACTATGTGCTGCACTAGATCTTCAAATATACTGAATATTGAAGTCTCCTTTTATAAATTATCATAAATTATATAGCATTTATGATTATTTTATTTAATATAAATTATTCTGAAGTCAATAGTACAAAACATGAAAAATATCAGCTATTAAGGAATGGCAGTGAAATATTTATAATGTCAAGTCCAAGTGAATACTCAGGGAGATTGAATTCACTAAAAATTACCTTCTGCATACTTATTAGGGATTGTCATATTTTTAAGTAACCTGTTTGAGTTATTTTCCACCAATAGATGAAGTAGAATTTTAGTCTATTATTTACTATGTAAAGTATCATTAATATTTTTCATCAAATAAATAATTATATGATGACAGTGATGGATCTAACAAGTGAAGTTTCAAACCAAGAGGCTCAAGAAACATTAAGAAGGACAGCCACACTGAACGGGTGCATAGTACACATTGAGAACCACACCTTTGTTGAGACTTTTGTAAGAGACAAAAGACGGGGCAACTCAAATGAGACTCTATTTCTTTAAATTATAGTTTTACCATTTATTGGATATTTGACATTGGGAAATTACAAAATTTTTGAAATAGTAATATTTTCACCAGCAAAATGAATTTGCTAACTACACTATTATAATTAGAGGGTAATGAAATAATTCTGTTATCAAATTTTAGTTCCATTCTGGAAACTTAATACATATTCAGTAAACGCTAGCTGTAATTAAAACTCGTGAAATTTTTAAACGTCCATTCTTTGCATTTGTAGTGCTAACATTTGTCCCATTTTATAGATGTGAACAAGGAGAGGATAAGTAATTTGTAGGAAATCATGTCGTAGGAGAGCTTTTAGGAATCTGATCAGGAATGGGAGAAATGTTTTAAAAGAGAACAATAGAATGTCAAACATCTTATAAGCCAGAAACATATAACTACAAAATATAAAACAATCTGACTTACAATCATTTTTGGGTGATACTTAAGCCAAGAAACAAATGGCAATAACCTTAACACAGTTTTGTAAGGTCAACATGAAAGGGACACAACATTTAACTACATAAAAATAAATAATTGGATTTTGTTCTACAATATGAACTAGATTATGTTTAAAAACTTGAAAAAACACAATACAAATATGAATGAGAAAATTAAATAATCATTTCTTTCATCAAAGATTAAAACTACTAATATCTTCTTATACATACCAATCCTGTGTTTGCTTTATTTTTTCCTTTTTTTGCTAAATAATGTATTACAAACATTGCTGGACAATGATTTTCTTATTTCTCGGACCACATTCCAAGAAGCTTAGTATTATTATAAATATTTTAAAACTCACAACAATAACAATCATATAGCAAAGGAATTATACTTAATGTTAATGATTCTATGGGTTAATGGAATTATACTTAATGTCAATGATTCCATGGGTTAAATGGTAGCTCATTGTTATTTAATCTAATTTTGTGCTTCTTAGATTATTAGCAAGACTGGACATTTTTCTTATTTATTAGCCATTGATGTCCCTTATCTTGTGGATAGCCTGTTCAGATGTTTTAGTTCCAATGAAACTCAAATAATTACCTGTTACACTCTCAATTTCCAAGGAAATAAATACAGCTATATGTTTGAACAAACTTAATTTAAAATGGGTTGTATTTTCTTATTATAAAAATAACTGATTTTCTCTGTAGAAATTAAAAGATTTAAAACAGAGTAAAAGACAGTAAAAAAAAGAGACACATATCATCTATCATTGTATGGTTTTGATAAAGTAAAAGATGTATAATGGTTAAAATGTTGTCATAAACACCTCTTTTGTGTTTTACATATACACATACAAATGCACATTTCTGTTTCTCTGAGAAAAAAATACACCAACAGATTAAAGAAATACAAATAATCTCTTATACATTCCACACACAAATTCTTCAAAGCAAACTTTTAAAATTAGGTTATAGTACTTAATCTATTACTCTTCCAAATGTTGTATTAACCTCCTGTATGGTTATACCACATTTTGTTTATCACATACATGTTAATGGAAAATTGGTCCTGACTTTTGAAATCTATAATTTCAATTTTGAAATGTATCTTAAGAAAAATATTATATATGGAGATAAAGTTTTGTAAGTACAGGCATCGAAAAGACTTTTAACAGGTTTCTATTGTCTACTGTGTGCCAAGGGCTGTTAGCCACTAAATTACAACAGTTAATGACACTGACAAAATTTCTAACTTTACCAAGACTACCCTCTAGTGAGAATGACCATCAATAACAACAAAAAAATGTAAACATACACACATATATGCATATATACTTATGTTGATTACTGCTTTGCACATGACATCTATATTACATATACAAATGTATAAATATGTTCTCTAAGTTACAATGAATCAATAATGTGGATGAATCTCAAGATTATTATGCCAAGTGAAGAAAGCCAGAAAGCAAAAGAAAATGTTCAGTATGGTACCATTCTTGTAAAATTATACACAATATAATTTAGTTTATTAAGATACAAAATAAATTTTAAGTTGCCTTCAGCTGGAAGCAAAAGAATAGACGAATTTCTAAGTTATACAAGGAAACTCTACAATTGTTGTTTCCCAGTACAGTAATGGACACCTTCTGGGTAATTTTCATTATTTTAATTTTTGTTTCTAATGGCTATTGATGAGACAGAAAATATTGTCTGTTTTTTGCGCATTATCCATAAGTTATCTTTTACCACTTGTTTTTTCATTTTTTCCAGTAGAGTGTTTTCTTTTCCTTATTGATTTGTAAAGACATCCTCGGATTAAAAAATATATATACTACACATACACATATATATCTGTAAAGTATATTATAAATATTTTCTAAATTATTTTTTACTGTTTAATTATTTTAAGTCTTATTAATATAAAGATATTTTACGTTTTACATAATTCAATTTATTTATTCATACTTTCAGTAAATTATTTATGAAATACTTGTTAATACTGAATGAATACATCATTACATTCATTTTAGAATATGAATTTCAAATGTGATTACTTAGACACTTACAAAAGAACAGTGATTATAATTATAGGATATGTTCTATTTTTGTTCTTTTTTTATACATGAAATTTCTATAGTGTTATATTTGAGGGATGTTAGAAAAAAACATGAAGTTTATCATACATTTCAAATTTCAAGCACTGAAATTAATCACAGTAGTTGTCAATCATTTTATAATTTTTAAACAAGCATTTTTATTATTGTACCTTTTGTTAAAGTAACAGTTGTAATCATCCTATTGTCTTGCCTAAGAATTTTCACATTTATCTTTAAAATTGCACTAAGACTTTTATAAACCATGAAAATATATAATGGAATCCTAGCAGTCAGTAGCTTCAGAGACCATTTTGAATTATTTTGGAAATGTCAGAGTGTACCCAGAATTGTGAGTAGTTGCATTGCCTTTGGAATGCTCACTTGCCTACGAATGAGAAAATTTGTAAGTAATTGAACGATCATCTCTCCCTAAATTACCACCATGTTCCACCCTGAGTTACCAGGCACACTCAATTTGTAGCTGAGATATTGTTCTTGGATTTCCAGCAAATACAGATGGCAATGTTTGAACAAATTCACCAAATTATAAAGAGAACATCTTATAATTTCATTCTCCACTTGTCAATCAATGGCAATTATATACTCATTCAAATTTCAAATTTTATCATTATTTTATGATGTTAAAAGAAAACAAATGAATTGCAGTTTAGGATTTTAAGTCAAGGACAGGAAGAATGAGGTCAAGTTTGGCTAGATGTCAAATTAGACACCATTGCAAATGAGAGCTAGATGCAAAAATACCATGGGCACAATAATCAATAATGGCCCAGTCTAAAATAATTAATGGGAATCAGTTGTGCCTTCTAGATTAACTCTCATTATTTTTCTTTTAATAGCTTAAAAAATTGTTCACTTTTCCATATCTATAAATTATTGTAGCATGTGGTACTAAACTGTTGCAGGTATAAATAACCTTCAATTTGAAAAAAAACATACTTTTTATTCAAACATGAAGCTATATTTTCTTGTGTAACAGGTTAATTCTACAACTTACTCCCCATGGTACATTCCACCTATTTAGCTTTTTTTCTGAAGAAGTTATCATGCACTTCCCAACACACACACACATGCACACACACAAAAACATAGAAAATGTTAGGGGCGGCGCCTGTGGCTCAGTCGGTAAGGCGCCGGCCCCATATACCGAGGGTGGTGGGTTCAAACCCGGCCCGGCTGAACTGCAACCAAAAAATAGCTGGGCGTTGTGGCGGGCGCCTGTAGTCCCAGCTACTTGGGAGGCTGAGGCAAGAGAATCGCCTAAGCCCAGGAGTTGGAGGTTACTGTGAGCTGTGTGAGGCCACGGCACTCTACCAAGGGCCATAAAGTGAGACTCTGTCTCTACAAAAAAAAAAAAAAAAAAAAAAGAAAATGTTAGTGGAGAATGTTGTTTCCATCTATTAAAAATGATGAGTTAACTTATGGACAGAGTCAGATCTATAATCGATAAGAAGCTATTTTTATATGTACACTTTGGTGAAGGATTGACAGATGGAGCATCGGAAATCAGATGAGGTAAAATTGTTATTCCTCATAAAATATTGGTATCAATAGCTTATGTAAAAGTACACAAATATACATTCTAATTTTATTAAATGACAGACATGTTTTAAAAAGTCGTATATTCATTTATTCATTCAGAACATATATTTTTATTTTATTTTTTTGGGGGGGCTTCATTTTTCTTTTATTTATTTATTTTTTTTTAATTAAACCATAGCTGTGTACATTAGTATGATCGTGGGGCACCATACACTTGGTTCATAGATCGTTCGACACATTTTCATCACATTAGTTAACATAGCTTTTGTAGCATTTTCTTAGTTATTTTGCTAAGACCTTTACATTCCACATTTACTAGGATTCACATATACCCTTGTAAGATGCACCGCAGGTGTAATCCCATTAGTCCCCCTCTTTCCCCCTCCCTCTCCTCTCCCTCCCCTAGCTTTCCCCTTTCTCCCTATTCTTAGGTTATAACTGGGATATAGCTTTCATGTGAAGGTCCTACATTAGTTTCAAAATAAGGGTGAGTACATTGGGTACTTTTTCTTCCATTCTTGAGACACTTTACTAAGAAGAATATGTTCCAGCTCGATCCTTTCATGTTTACATGGATCGAGCCAGAACATATATTTTTAAAATCTGGTTGCTCTTAACTTGTTAGCTCATATGTCTGCACTTTACAGTATATGACAGCTGCTAGCCACATGAGGAAGCATTTAAAATACACCCCAAACACAGTTATATTTAATTTCAAATAATTATTTAAATGATTATAATATTTTATTGGAAAGCTTATAAGTATGTTTGTGATACCATGAGTGTATAAATCTAATTTTTGAATTAAATTTTGCGAAGTTTAAATGAAGGTCAATTGTTCCTTTATGAGAATTTAACATCTTTATTGAGATGTGCTGTTAAGTGTAAAATGCACACTGTATCTCAAAGATTAAGTCCAAAAAATAATGAAAACATTTCAATAATAATTTTATAATGATTACATACTATGTATTAAATCATAATTTAGATTTAAAGTTTAGCATGCTTAAAATTAGTTTTCTTGTTTTCCTTTTGCATTTTAATATAGATATGAAAAATTGTAAAAGTAAGGTATTAGGAGTTAATGTTGGTAAAGTACCAACAATGCCAATCATATAGTTAAATCATTAATATTCATGAATTTCATAAGTATCCATCTTATATTAGAGGCAAAGGCCTTTTCTTTTATAATTTGAAGGTTACCCATGAAAAAACTGCTCAAATTCGTTACCTTATTCTGACCTAACCTGGGGTCTGGATTTATTTTTTATAAAGCCTTTAAATAAGAGCAAGAATCTTCTATCAAAATGTATATCCAGAACTAACATAGTGGTGTTTGGAAACTCAGTTAAGGGAGTGGTGCTAAGTGTATTTCATGCATTGTTTTACTCAGTTCTTACAACTCCATGAGCTGTATGTCATTACTGTACTTTAATACTCAGAGAAAGCAATTATCGTGTCCAAGAGGCACAGGTGTAGGCATTCAACAAATATCTTTTGAGTATCTCCCTTGTGCTTGAGCTGTCAAAAGCACATAAAAATTGCCAATGAACAAATATCACGAAGGTCTCTATCCTTCTGAAGTTTTATTTTACAGATAAGAATTAAAAATCTAAAGCTAGTTTTGACTTACTATAATTTTCTGCCTTCCCTGAATAATGCTACTCATGATAGTTTTGTGTTTGGGGATTAGTTATTTAATCTCCGTGACCTTTATCAACTTAACCTCTAAATAAGAATTAAGAACAAACATAATATTGAAACCAATATATTAATGCAGAATTTGGATTTGGAGTAAAATAACACATGTAAACATTGCCTTATTAACCTATCACTCACATGTTTACATTTTTAAATATTCATGTTATTTGAGAACAATTGCCAAAGCATAGTTTATTATATACTGACATTCAACTAGTCTGATATTATTTTACTACTAAGCATATTATATGGTGTTGTTAAGTTAGTTCAATAAGTTTGTTTGAATGGATTCTCTTTCATTTTGTAACTTTGACATTAAGTATTGTTTTAATTTTGTCCCAAATGTATTTGTTCAAGACGCAGAGCTCTTGAGGCCTTTTGCTTAACACATAAAATTTTCCTAAATAAAATTTTATAGTATTGCAGGATGTCAGAATTAGACCACCATGAACATTATGTAAATAATGCTACAAAGTAATATTCATTTAATTTAAATCTTTTAAAGTAAAAATTCAACAAATTTATTCAAATTATATTTTAATTTTTTACATTATTTCACAATTTGAAAATTGTAAACATTACCAAAGTTTGATGTATTTAAACACTTATTCCAGTGTATAAGGATAGTCGCATCAAAACAGATGGACTTGTAAGAACACTTCCATAGTATAAACTGGCAAGTTTTCATTTTGTCAAGTGTGAGGATACAGAACAAACCATAAATTTTTCCTATGAAAAATAATATGAAAAGTAGCATAAATTTTAATGGCTTAATGTATTAAAATTTTATCAGAAATGTCTAAGATTTTTTATTTTCATTAGGCACGTCAAAAGTATTTTAATTGATTTGCTCTCACATATAATGCAAAAAAATCCTCTGGATTTCTACTAAATCAGACATCAAACAAAAGTATGTTGATATCTTCAAAAGCCTGAGGCAGTCTAATTTTTAAAATCTGCTTCATTTTTAAAAATATACATTTGTCCTACTCAAATACATGCATATTCAAAGTTATAAAATTGAATTTTCTGCCTTTAGCCCTATTTTAAGAAGTAATAATACTCATGAATACCAAGAACAAATATTCTTAGGGAATTTTAAATTAATAATACTTAGAGTAACTGTTTAATAAAATGATTGTATTCTTCCAAAGGACTTCATGTTTTTTTGTTTGTTTGTTTGCAGTTTTTGGCTGAGGCTGGATTTGAACCCGTCACCTCCTGCTTATGGGGCCTGCACCCTACTCCTTTGAGCCACAGGCACTGCCCCAAGACTTCATGTTTTTAACCAAACAGCTCATAATGGGCTTAACATTATGTATAAAATGACTTCTCAGGAAGTTCACAAGTAAAAACTAATAACGGCATTTAAATTTGGAAAATCAACTCAACATTTAAAAAACAAATTTTTGAAGAACTTGTCAACATAATTTGAATATGTGATGAATGTTTTCTTAATTAAAAAAATTAGTTATGGCCTATTTATTTATTGAAACATTATGTAATGATGAGAATCCAGCTATTCTAATGAAGTAGAAAATAAACTTGGGAAAATGGATTCAAAAAACCTTCCATAAATGATATTATAAAAGAAACAATTCAAAAGCTAAAGACATTTTTTTTCTATTAATTGAGTTCCCTCTTTGATTTAGCCTAATGCTATTTGACCAAAAGAAACAAATGAGTGTTTGGTTGTGGGGAATTGAAGTTAGGGGCTACTGAGAAATCTTATCACTTCAGGAATGACTTGTGATAACCTTATTAAATACGAAGAAATAAGTCAAAAAGAATGTCTTTAAGGGCTTTGATATTTTATTGAAACTGATGGTTTTTCTTAAGAAAAAAATGGGTTATAGCAGTGAGTCACTGAAAATTGTTGCACATTATTTTTTATTTTAACTTCCACAAAGACTTATTTTTCATAAAATTTTGTCCTGATATTGAAAAATTTTGTTAACATATTCAAGATTTATTTAATACAATAATATTATGTGTCTATAAGCTTCTTTTTATATATTGCTGAGGTGTACTCTGGGTATTCATGAAGTTCATTGTATGTACTAAGCCTTAGTACACAAGCTAATATGATAAATAAAATATTGAAAAGGCTAAGGAAAAAAAGAATAAAAGGAAAACTTTCTTGTGTTCTAGAGCGAGTAATTTGCTTTCATTCAAAACATATCAGAAACTACTACATATAAAATTCACATGATTGTATTACAAATGAAAGCTGATTTTCTTAGAAGAAAGATGTTTAGTAGCTACTAAAATCAGTGTCTAACTGATAAACGCATACTGAATGGTGAAAATAGGCATTTGAGGGTAGCATGCTCACATAATTTCTACAACAACTGGATTAATTTTTATGAGTTTAAATATTATTCCTTTAAAGTTTTCCCTTATGACAAAGACAAAACGTAAGTGGAGATACTCATTTGTTGACCAGAATGATGTTAAGTTGTAGCCAAAATTCTCTGAGATACGATATTAAATTGCCTTTCTTTGTGTAAAGATAAATATTCAATGTATCACAGAATTAGAGATTTTTTTTGGGGGGGGTATAAAAATTTATTATACATAAAGAATATTACCACTAATGAATGCAGACAGAATAGGACACCATGGTATTGAATGGAGGATGGCTAGTTCTTTGGAAAGTGAATAGGTTTAGGTGGCTCAGGGCCACGCTGATTGGTCAGCCAGACAGGAGGGTACACACCAAACATCAGGACACCGGGGCATCAAGTGACTGCTGTGTGCCCACGCTCCTTCCCTGCCTGATTTGGAGCTTTCAAGAATGGCACCCAGAAGCAAGCAACTGAGCTGAAGGGAATCGCTTAGCTGGCTCAGGCTTGACTCTGAAGTCACACAACACCATTTTAAGCAATTTGTTTAACTGGATGATTTCTACAAATTATATGCGAAGTTTCTAACCATCACAATTCAGTGAAGTACAAAACATTAAGTTACTGGCTGTGGGAAGAGAAGGCAGCACCCATGGTGGTACCTTCCAATCTGGTTGTTCTAAGGGCAGGGCGGAGGGAAAGGTCTTTTTTTAACCAAGCCCCTCATTTCAATGTACAAAAGAATTACTCTGATCAATATTAAATTGGATTGAAAACAAAATGGACTAAAAAGCAAATACTACTCTATGTTGGGGTAGAAGTGGGAGGAAAGAATGAGTCCTTCAAAGCAGGGAGACAGCTGGGGAAGATTCTGTGGCTGTGACCCTAGATGGTCACTCACGCTGCTCCATTTTTACGTTCAGTGGTCTCAGGAAGGTCCGATTTTTCTTCTCTTTCTTTCCCTTTGTATTTGCTTGAAAGTTTCTCCAGCTGTCCACACGACCATCTCGACTTTCCTCAAAGTTTTTCTGCCACTCTCTTTCTCGTTTGGCTTTTTCTTGAGCTTCAATCTCTTCTTCCCTTTGTCGTTTCCTTTCATGCATCTCTTTGGCTTCTCTCTCTTTCCTTTTAATTTCCAGCTCAGCAAAGAGTTTCATGGTCTGTTTATATACTGCTTGTTTGAACAACTCAGGATCATCCTCCTCTACAATTGTAGGTTTTCCTTCCTTCTTTAATTGTTTTTTTCGCTCTTTCACAGTGTGTTCCACGTATTCTTTTCCTGCCTGAATTACATCCAGGGCCCTCTTCTTTTGTTCCTGATCCAGTAGCAACTTGTAAGCTTTGTCCACAGCTTCAAAAGCCTTTTGTGCTCTGTCAGCATCATCTTGATTCTTGTCAGGATGCACCAGTATGGATAACTGCCGAAACCTCTTTTTTATTTCTTCATCTGTGACTTCAGGATCTATCTGAAGAACCTCAAATGGGTTCAAATTGAAGTAAGAGGAACCAGGACGGGTCAATCTTTCAATTTGATTTTTGGATGTTAGAACAGAATCTCTCTTCTCTATTTGTTTCACCTCACTGTAGAAGGTCATAAATGCTTCTTCTGTGCTGCCTCCGCCACCCGAAGTCCCGCTAGAATTAGAGATGTTTCACAAAAAGTTCTGAATTATTCCCAGTCCATATAGAAAAATCATTAAAACAAACCATAGCATGACCCTGTGTGCATCTCTCATAGATGCTATAATTAATAATAAAAATGTAATAATATTCGTATTATATGGATTATAGGAATGGATTCCAGGAAAAATGAAATAAAAAGCAAAACATTGTATTCGTGAATATTTGGGTAGGCATGAGACAAAAAAAACTGCGAACAGAAGAAAAAATAATAAGAATTAAATGCAACATAAATTCCAAGCGACAATGAGATGTTTATTAGGATTCAAAAGTTTACTTACAAATGGACCACATTGTTATGCAAGAAAATTAAAGGGGGTCACCGGTAATATGATCACTTCTAAATGAGGAAGAAGCCTAGGGGTTAAATGAGTTGCAGAGCTGACTATCCATGAGTCGGGGAGCAGCACGGACAGAATTAACCAGTCTTTCCTCATCAAGCACTAGCATGTTCACAGGAAGAGACCTTAACATCCTTCCTGTTAGCATGCCAGTACTTGAGTCTAGAGGGTACTCTAGATGCTGTAAAGATCTCTTAAAGTTTTGGGCTTCCTTTGCCTGGTGAGAATACTGAGGAAGTGTTTTGACCCATAGACCCTGTGAAACTTTTGCTTCATAAAATAGAATATACCATATGTTACAGTGTTGTTATTTAGCAATAGAGCCCTAGGCATGACCATACAACATACTGCATTCAGGCTGTGTCTGAAGGAAGCAAGCAAATAAGTAAATAAATCAGTTATCAGGTTTCTGCTTTTATTTTATTTAACCAAAATTTTTTAAAGCTTTCTTTTTCTTTTCTTTTTTTTTTCTATTTTAGTGGAGGATGAGTTGGCCAAACATAGTGCCTCATGTCTGTTATCCTAGAGCTCTCGGAGTCAGAGGCAGTGGATTGCTTGAGCTCGGGAGTGCAAGACCAGCCTGAGCAAGAGCAAGATCCCTAAAAATAGCCACGCATTGTTCTGGGCACCTGTAGTCCCAGCTACTCAGGCAGTTGAGGCAAGAGTATCACTTGAGCCCAAGAGTTGGAGGTTGCCGTGAGCTATGATGTCATGCACTCTACACTCTACCCAGGGCAACAGAGTGAGACTTCATCCCCAAAACATAACAAAACAAAACAAAATAAAATCAGTAATAAGACTTTATTTATCTATTCATAGTCAACCTAAAACTTATGTTAGTTTTAAAAGGGAACAAATAAAGATACCTCATAGGAGGTGAAGTCTTATTTATCATTCCAGATCCATTTAAAATCTTTGTAATTTGGGTGGCGCCTGTGGCTCAAGGAGTAGGGCGCTGGTCCCATATGCCGGAGGTGGTGGGTTCAAACCCAGCCCCGGCCAAAAAAAAAAAAAAAAAAAAAATCTTTGCATTTTAAGAAAAAAATGGATTACAGTATATATGAAAATTGAAAAAAGGTCTTAATTTTTTTTTTTTTTTTGTAGAGACAGAGTCTCACTGTACCGCCCTCGGGTAGAGTGCCGTGGCGTCACACGGCTCACAGCAACCTCTAACTCCTGGGCTTCCGCGATTCTCTTGCCTCAGCCTCCCTAGTAGCTGGGACTACAGGCTCCCGCCACGACGCCCGGCTATTTTTTTTTGTTGTTGCAGTTTGACCGGGGCTGGGTTTGAACCCGCCACCCTCGGCATGTGGGGCCGGCGCCCTACTCGCTGAGCCACAGGCGCCGCCCAAGGTCTTAAATTTTTTAGTTAATATTATTAGGAAATAAACTCATCAACTTTCAGCTAAATGAAATTTTTTAATTTCAATTCTTTGTGTTGATAAAAGAAAAACAATGTATTCAAAACTGACAAGGAAAGAAAAAGCCACTCTGATTTAGAGTTACTACATTATGAGTATAATTCAGAAATTGATCAGAAATCATGTACTTAAAAATGGGTAAAATAGGTCTGATAAAGCTTATAGACAATGCCTTTTTTTAAGGAGCTGAATAACTGAATTTGAGTATGTTCCCCCCAAATTCTTCAAAGCAAACTCTTAAGATTAGGTTTTATTACTTAATCTATTTAAACTCTTGCAAATGTTATGTAAACCTCCTGTATGGGGGTAAGGGTCACAGTGTATGGCACAGCTCTTGAGGGCGAGACACAATTATAAGTGGAACTTTATAATCAGTGTAATCTTTTTTGTACCCTTGATGAATCACAAACAATAAAACAAAAATATGAAAAAAATGATTGAGTACAAAATTCTAATAAACAATAAAATAAAAGTTGACTTGTAATTGAAAGTTGACCATAAAAAGAATTTCTCTTTACAGTTTCCAGAACCATCTTTGAAATGTTAACATTAATAACATTAATACATAATGGTCTTTAGTAACCGTTTCTTTGTTCTGGAAGAATTTATAGAAAAACATTTAATGTATTCTATCCAGAACCTTGAACTGTCGAGAAGTATGGTCTCCAATATGTCATACTTGGTCTGAAATCTTTGAGCGTATTTTTCTTTGTTATTTGCTTCTTTTTATATATATTTGTGTGCTTCTTCTTTAGGAGTATTTTATTTTACCTTATTCCTAATATTTTTCCATCCTACATATTGCTAGCAAAAGATAAACAATAGCATTTATAGTAATGATAATTAGAAAGTCCAGGATCAAAATATTGGTTAAAAAATATAATTCTATCAAAAGATATAACCGTTTCCTCTGCACCAAGAAACAAAGTAATTCCTGTGTTAAAAATAGAAATATTAAATATTTTGAGTATTTGAGTATTTGAAATTTGAGTATTAAATGTTTTGAATATTGACTATTTGAATATTTTGAGCCTTTTCAATTTTACCTACTTTTGTTGACATCTTGTTAATACCTATTAAATATAAACTACTTTAAGTATAGAACATATTTCTTAATACCCTTTACATTACTATTGCTGACGACAATATAATTTATTGCCTCTGGGAATCAACAGTATTTGAAAATGCCAAATGTAAAATGGGTTTTGACTGCCCCTCTCTGGTTATTGTCTCTTCTGTCATTTCTAAATCAAGATCTATCTGTTAGTTTGCATTTAATATGCATTAGAATTCAGGTTGGCATTTGGGACCTTCTGGAAGCACTGACTGTTCTCTCTCTTCATACTATCTTATGTCTTTACAGCTAAGGTGTTTACTGATTTGGAGGCACCATAGGTTCAATAAAAATGTTATGAATTTCTCTTTCACTGTCATTGAATCAAATTACTTCCTGTACCTTAGATGTTTGAGATATATTTTTGAGAATAAAAATTCTCACTTTCCTATACAGTGAACAGCACTGTAATTTTAAAGGGAGCAAGAACAAAGATAAAATGCTCAGATAAATATTAAATAGGCAATTAATTTTAATATTAACTATTTAATATAAATAAAAACTTTTTTAAAATTTTATCAGAATGCCTTCTCTACAGTGGTGATAATATAATGTCAAAAACAGTAATCCTAACCAGAAAAAGTTAATTCTGTCATGGATGTAGACATAAAAAATTATCACAGAGTAAAGTAAATTTTATTTTAGAGATCGAGTGTGTAATTGGTAATGGGGAATTCAAAGAAGAAATTCCTAATTTGATCTGAACATGTTAGAGAAAACTTCCCAGAAAGGGTGACACCTGGGCCTCTGACCTAGGAGTATGAGTTTGACTGGAATACAATATATTGGAGGTTAGAAATGCCAAGTAGAATTTCATTGTCATTTCCAAGATTAGGTGGTATAAAAATGCCTAGTTTGTTTATAAGTATAAGCGACTCCACTCAATTTGATTATCATCTCTTTTGTGTAGCCTTTCCTGCTCAGCTCAGCCAGAATACATGTTTCCTCTGAGGACCCATTGTCAAATGTTTCATGTCCTACAGTTAGATTTCTGCCTCATGATTGTCTAGGAAATTTGTCTTTTGAAGATATAGATTAAGGTAACTGAGTTAGAACTTGTAAATTTAGAAAGCAGTCATTTATTTTGATTTGCAAAAAACAATGGAAAAAAATCTGTTTTAAGGCTGGTGACTGTATAAAAGGAAGCGATCACTCATATTCTTTTTTTTTTTTTTTTTCTTTTTTGGCCGGGGCTGGGTTTGAACCCACCACCTCTGGCATATGGGACCGGCGCCCTACTCCTTGAGCCACAGGCGACGCCCGATCACTCATATTCTTAATGCAAATTAAGAATATAATACCATGTGATATTCTTAATGTACACAATGAATAAACTACAATTTTTATTATTGTGAAAAGTCACATAAAATGTTTTACATATTGTTTTTTTCTAAATCTTCTCATATGTTGTAATTTTCTTTTTTTTAATTAATTAATTTATTTTTATTAAACCATTGCTGTGTACATTAGTATGATCGTGGGGCACCATACACTTGGTTCATAGATCGTTTGACACATTTTCATCACATTAGTTAACATAGCTTTTGTAGCATTTTCTTAGTTATTTTGCTAAGACCTTTACATTCCACATTTACTGGGATTCACATATACCCTTGTAAGATGCACCACAGGTGTAATCACATTGATCCCCCTCTTTCCCCTTCCCTCCCCCCTCCCTCCCCTCCCTTTCCCCTTTCTCCCTATTCTTAGGTAGTAACCGGGTTATAGCTTTCATGTGAAGGTCCTACATTAAGTTTCATAATAAGGGTGAGTACATTGGTACTTTTTCTTCCATTCTTGAGACACTTTACTAAGAAGACTATGTTCCAGCTCCATCCATGTAAACATGAAAGAGGTAAAGTCTCCATCTTTCTTTAAGGCTGCATAAATAGTCCATGGTGTACATATACCACAATTTATTAATCCATTCGTGGATCGATGGGCACTTGGGCTTTTTCCATGACTTAGCAATTATGAATAGGGCTGCAATAAATATTCTGATACAAATATCTTTGTTATGGTGTGATTTTTGGTCTTCTGGGTATATGCCCAATAGGGGGATTACAGGATTGAATGGCAGATCTATTTTTAGATCTCTAAGTGTTCTCCATATCTCTTTCCAAAAGGAATGTATTAATTTGCATTCCCACCAGCAGTGCAAAAGTGTTCCCTTTTCTCCACATCCGCGCCAACATCTCTGGTCTTGGGATTTTGTGATATAGGCTAGTCTCACTGGAGTTAGATGATATCTCAAAGTAGTTTTGATTTGCATTTCTCTGATGATTAAAGATGATGAGCATTTTTTCATATGTCTGAAGGCCGTGCCCCTGTCTTCTTCAGAGAAGTTTCTCTTCAAGTCCCTTGTCCAGCCTGCGATGGGATCCCTTGTTCTTTTCTTGCTAATGCGTTTGAGTTCTCTGTGGATTCTGGTTATGAAACCTTTGTCGGAGACATAACCTCCAAATATCTTCTCCCATTCTGAGGGCTGTTTGCTTGCTTTACTTACTGTGTTCTTGGCTGTGCAGAAGCTTTTTAGTTTGACCAAGTCCCAATAGTGTATTTTTGAAGCAGCTTCAATTGCCCGGGGGGGGTCCTTCTCATAAAAAACTCGCCCAACCCAATTTCTTCAAGGGTTTTCCCTACACTCTCTTCTAGTATTTTTATAGTTTCATGTCTTAGGTTTACATCTTCATTCCACTGAGAGTCTATCTTGGTTAATGGTGAGAGGTGTGGGTCCAGTTTCAGTCTTCTACAGGTTGCCAGCCAGTTCACCCAGCACCATTTGTTAAATAGGGAATCTTTTCCCCACTGAATATTTTTAATTGGCTTGTCAAAGATTAAATACCGGTAAGTAGCTGGATTCATCTCTTGGTTCTCTATTCTGTTCCAGACATCTACTTCTCTGTTTTTGTGCCAATACCATGCTGTTTTGATCACTATCGATTTGTAGCATAGTCTGAGGTCTGGTAGCGTGATTCCTCCTGCTTTGTTTTTATTTGAGTAATGTCTTGGCTATTCGAGGTTTTTTCTTATTCCATATAAAACGAAGTATTAGGGATGCAAGGCTGGTTTAACATACGCAAGTCCATAAACGTTATCCACCATATTAACAGAGGCAAAAATAAAGATCACATGATCCTCTCAATAGATGCAGAAAAAGCATTTGATAAAATCCAGCATCCTTTTCTAATTAGAACACTGAAGAGTATAGGCATAGGTGGCACATTTCTAAAACTGATTGAAGCTATCTATGACAAACCCACAGCCAATATTTTACTGAATGGAGTAAAACTGAAAGCTTTTCCTCTTAGAACTGGAACCAGACAAGGTTGTCCTCTGTCACCTTTACTATTCAACATAGTGCTGGAAGTTCTAGCCAATACAATTAGGCAAGACAAGGAAATAAAGGGAATCCAAATGGGAGCAGAGGAGGTCAAACTCTCCCTCTTTGCTGACGACATGATCTTATACTTAGAGAACCCCAAAGACTCAACCACAAGACTCCTAGAAGTCATCAAAAAATACAGTAATGTTTCAGGATATAAAATCAATGTCCACAAGTCAGTAGCCTTTGTATACACCAATAACAGTCAAGATGAGAAGCTAATTAAAGACACAACTCCCTTCACCATAGTTTCAAAGAAAATGAAATACCTAGGAATATACCTAACGAAGGAGGTGAAGGACCTCTATAAAGAAAACTATGAAATCCTCAGAAAGGAAATAGCAGAGGATATTAACAAATGGAAGAACATACCATGCTCATGGATGGGAAGAATTAACATTGTTAAAATGTCTATACTTCCCAAAGCAATCTACCTATTCAATGCCATTCCTATCAAAGTACCTACATCGTACTTTCAAGATTTGGAAAAAATGATTCTGCGTTTTGCATGGAATTGGAAAAAAACCCGTATAGCTAAGGCAGTTCTTAGTAACAAAAATAAAGCTGGGGGCATCAGCATACCAGATTTTAGTCTGTACTACAAAGCCATAGTGGTCAAGACAGCATGGTACTGGCACAAAAACAGAGACATAGACACTTGGAATCAAATTGAACACCAAGAAATGAAACTAACATCTTACAACCACCTAATCTTTGATAAACCAAACAAGAACTTACCTTGGGGGAAAGACTCCCTATTCAATAAATGGTGTTGGGAGAACTGGATGTCTACATGTAAAAGACTGAAACTGGACCCACACCTTTCCCCACTCACAAAAATTGATTCAAGATGGATAAAGGACTTAAATTTAAGGCATGAAACAATAAAAATCCTCAAAGAAAGCATAGGAAAAACACTGGAAGATATTGGCCTGGGGGAAGACTTCATGAAGAAGACTGCCATGACAATGGCAACAACAACAAAAATAAACAAATGGGACTTCATTAAACTGAAAAGCTTCTGTACAGCTAAGGACACAATAACCAAAGCAAAGAGACAACCTACACAATGGGAAAGGATATTTGCATATTTTCAATCAGACAAAAGCTTGATAACCAGGATCTATAGAGAACTCAAATTAATCCACATGAAAAAAGCCAACAATCCCTTATATCAATGGGCAAGAGACATGAATAGAACTTTCTCTAAAGACGACAGACGAATGGCTAACAAACACATGAAAAAATGTTCATCATCTCTATATATTAGAGAAATGCAAATCAAAACAACCCTGAGATATCATTTAACCCCAGTGAGAATGGCCCACATCACAAAATCTCAAAACTGCAGATGCTGGCGTGGATGTGGAGAGAAGGGAACACTTTTACACTGCTGGTGGGACTGCAAACTAGTACAACCTTTCTGGAAGGAAGTATGGAGAAACCTCAAAGCACTCAACCTAGACCTCCCATTCGATCCTGCAATCCCATTACTGGGCATCTACCCAGAAGGAAAAAAATCCTTTTATCATAAGGACATTTGTACTAGACTGTTTATTGCAGCTCAATTTACCGTTGCCAAAATGTGGAAACAGCCTAAATGCCCACCAACCCAGGAATGGATTAACAAGCTGTGGTATATGTATACCATGGAATACTATTCAGCCATTAAAAAAAATGGAGACTTTACATCCTTCGTATTAACCTGGATGGAAGTGGAAGACATTATTCTTAGTAAAGCATCACAAGAATGGAGAAGCATGAATCCTATGTACTCAATCTTGATATGAGGACCATTAATGACAATTAAGGTTATGGGGGGGGAAGCAGAAAGAGGGATGGAGGGAGGAGGGTGGGGCCTTAGTGTGTGTCACATTTTATGGGGGCAAGACATGATTGCAAGAGGGGCTTTGCCTAACAATTGCAATCAGTGAAACTGGCTTATTGTACCCTCAATGAATCCCCAACAATAAAAAAAAAAAATTAATAAAAAATAAAAAAAAATAAAAAAATAAAACGAAGTATTATTTTTTCAAGATCTTTAAAGTATGACAGTGGAGCTTTAATGAAGATTGTGTTGAAATTATATATTGCTTTGGGTAGTATGGACATTTTAACAATGTTGATTCTTCCCAAACATGAGCATGGTATATTTTTCCATTTTTTAACATTCTCAGCATTCTCTTTTCTTAGAGTTTCATAGTTCTCTTTATATAGATCTTTCACGTCCTTTGTTAGATAAACTCCCAAGTATTTCATCTTCTTTGGCACTACTGTGAATGGGATAGAGTCCTTAATTGTTTTTTCAACTTGACTATTGTTGGTATATATAAAGGCTACCGATTTATGAATGTTGATTTTGTAACCTGAGACACTGCTGTATTCCTTAATCACTTCTAAGAGTTTTGTAGTAGAGTCCCTAGTATTTTCCAGATATACAATCATATCATCTGCGAAGAGCGAAAGTTTGATCTCTTCTGACCCTATGTGGATACCCTTGATCGCCTTTTCTTCCATAATTGTGGTGGCTAAAACTTCCATTACAATGTTAAAGAGCAATGGAGACAATGGGCAGCCTTGTCTGGTTCCAGATCTAAGTGGAAATGATTCCAATTTAACTCCATTCAATATGATATTGGCTGTTGGTTTGCTGTAGATGGCCTCTATCAGTTTAAGAAATGTCCCTTCTATACCAATTTTCTTAAGTGTTCTGATCATGAATGGATGTTGGATGTTATCAAAAGCTTTTTCTGCATCCATTGAGAAAATCATATGGTCTTTGTTGTAATTTTCAATTTTTCAGAGATTTTTTCATCTTTTCAAATATTATCTCTACTTTTCCCTTAAAAAATTCTTTTGTTGTAAAAGAAATAGAATAATCTGCCAGTCAGTGCATTAATATAGAAAAGGTCAAACATTTTTCCATGAAAATGTTCAGTCATCGTGTTCTTTGTTCCTGAGATTCTTCTGAGCAACAATGAATTCAGTTAAAATAACTCTAAAGCTGTGGATTTTCATAGATCATAACCTTTCTTTTTTCTTAATTTTTTTATTAAACCATAGTTGTGTACATTAGTATGATCATGGGGCACCATACACTTGGTTCATATATCGTTTGACACATTTTCATCACATTAGTTAACATAGCTTTTGTAGTATTTTCTTAGTTATTTTGCTAAGACCTTTACATTCCACATTTACTAGGATTCACATATACCCTTGTAAGATGCACCGCAGGTGTAATCCCATTAGTCCCCCTTCTTCCGCCTCCCTCCCCCCTCCCTCCCCTCCCTTTCCCCTTTCTCCCTATTCTTAGGTTATAACTGGGATATAGCTTTCATGTGAAAGTCCTACATTAGTTTCATAATAAGGGTGAGTACATTGGATACTTTTTCTTCCATTCTTAAGACACTTTACTAAGAAGAATATGTTCCAGCTCCATCCATGTAAACATGAAAGAGGTAAAGTCTCCATCTTTCTTTAAGGCTGCATAATATTCCATGGTATACATATACCACAATTTATTGATCCATTCGTGGATCGATGGGCGCTTGGGCTTTTTCCATGACTTAGCAATTATGAATAGGGCTGCAATAAATATTCTGATACAAATATCTTTGTTATGGTGTGATTTTTGGTCTTCTGGGTATATGCCCAATAGGGGGATTACAGGATTGAATGGCAGATCTATTTTCAGATCTTTAAGTGTTCTCCATATCTCTTTCCAAAAGGAATGTATTAATTTGCATTCCCACCAGCAGTGCAAAAGTGTTCCCTTTTCTCCACATCCACGCCAACATCTCTGGTCTTGGGATTTTGTGATATAGGCTAGTCTCACTGGAGTTAGATGATATCTCAAAGTAGTTTTGATTTGCATTTCTCTGATGATTAAAGATGATGAGCATTTTTTCATATGTCTGAAGGCCATGCACCTGTCTTCTTCAGAGAAATTTCTCTTCAAGTCCCTTGCCCAGCCTGCAATGGGATCCCTTGTTCTTTTCTTGCTAACGCGTTTGAGTTCTCTGTGGATTCTTGTTATTAAACCTTTGTCAGAGACATAAGCTGGAAATATCTTCTCCCATTCTGAAGGCTGTTTGCTTGCTTTACTTACTGTGTTCTTGGTTGTGCAGAAGCTTTTTAGTTTGATCAAGTCCCAGTAGTGTATTTTTGAAGCAGCTTCAATTGCCCGGGGGTTCTTTCTCATAAAAAACTCGCCCAACCCAATTTCTTCAAGGGTTTTCCCTACACTCTCTTCTAGTATTTTTATAGTTTCATGTCTTAGGTTTAAATCTTTAATCCACTGGGAGTCTATCTTGGTTAATGGTGAGAGGTGTGGGTCCAGTTTCAGTCTTCTACAGGTTGCCAGCCAGTTCACCCAGCACCATTTGTTAAATAGGGAATCTTTTCCCCACTGAATATTTTTAATTGGCTTGTCAAAGGTTAAATAATGCTAAGTAGCTGGATTCATCTCTTGGTTCTCTATTCTGTTCCAGACATCTACTTCTCGGATTTTGTGCCAATACCATGCTGTTTTGATCACTATTGATTTGTACTATAGTCTGAGATCTGGTAGCGTAATTCCTCCTGCTTTGTTTTTATTCCTGAGTAATGTCTTGGCTATTCGAGGTTTTTTCTGATTCCATATAAAATGAAGTATTGTTTTTTCAAGATCTTTAAAGTATGACAGTGGAGCTTTAATAGGGATTGCATTGAAATTATATATTGCTTAGCCGGGCATTGTGGCAGGCGCCTGTAGTCCCAGTTACTTTGGAGGCTGAGGCAAGAGAATCACTTAAGCCCAGGAGTTGGAGGTTGCTGTGAGCTGTGTGAGGCCATGGCACTCTACCGAGGGCCATAAAGTGAGACCCTGTCTCTACAAAAAAAAAAAAAAAAGAAAAAGAAAAAAGAAATTATATATTGCTTTGGGTAGTATAGACATTTTAACAATATTGATTCTTCCCAGCCATGAGCATGGTATGTTTTTCCATTTGTTAATATTTTCAGCTATTTCTTTTCTTAGAGTTTCATAGTTCTCTTTATAGAGATCTTTCACGTCCTTTGTTAGATAAATTCCCAAATATTTCATCTTCTTTGGCACTACTGTGAATGGGATAAAGTCTTTAACTGTTTTTTCAACTTGACTGTTGTTGGTATATATAAAGGCTACCAATTTATGAATGTTGATTTTGTAACTTGAGATGCTGCTGTATTCCTTTTGTAGTAGAGTCCCTAGTGTTTTCCAGATATACTATCATATCATCTGCGAAGAGCGAAAGTTTGATCTCTTCTGACCCTATATGGATACCCTTGATCGCCTTTTCTTCCCTAATTGCAGTGGCTAAAACTTCCATTACAATGTTAAAAAGCAATGGAGACAATGGGCAGCCTTGTCTGGTTCCTGATCTGAGTGGAAATGATTCCAATTTAACTCCATTCAATATGATATTTTCTGTGGGTTTGCTATAGATGGTCTCTATCAGTTTAAGAAATGTCCCTTCTATACCGATTTTCTTAAGTGTTCTGATCATGAAGGGATGCTGGATATTATCAAAAGCTTTTTCTGCATCGATTGAGAGAATCATATGGTCTTTGTTTTCTAATTTGTTTATGTGCTGGATTACATTTATAGATTTATTTATGTTGAACCAGCCTTGAGATCCTGGGATAAAACCGACATTCCGGGAAGGAGACAACATGGCTGATTGAAGCCAGCTTTCCACAGAGGCTCCTGTCCAGAAGGAGATTTAAAGGACAAAAATTCAGCAAGTAACCTGGTGGATTTGAGCTGCACTAAGAGAGAAGGTTGTAGAACACACGTCAACCCCGCTGAGGTGAGCTGCGACCACAAGGATACAAACCAAAGGTACAGAATCCATCACCAAGTGTACG
This sequence comes from Nycticebus coucang, assembly GCF_027406575.1. Taxonomy (NCBI): domain Eukaryota; kingdom Metazoa; phylum Chordata; class Mammalia; order Primates; family Lorisidae; genus Nycticebus; species Nycticebus coucang. The sequence continues at coordinate 6,151,307 of NC_069800.1, read as the reverse complement.
GGAGTCCCCTCCCCCTCAAGAATGGCTCAGAGTACCCCACAAACAACCGGGCAGAGATCAAAAGTCCTCCCACTACACTCTACTGGAGAGACCCTCTAAAAACTGGACCTACCTCCCCTACTAGGGTGCCACGGCATCCTCCTGCCAGGCATAAAACTGTGTAAACTTTATATAGTCTCTACCTGGAATTCTGAGCTCCCAGCGCTTCCCTTCGCTCACACTGGGGTCTGGAGGCCAGTCCCAGTCGGTAGGCGGAGAGGGGACTGCACCGGAGTGGCAGTTCCCTGAGGCACAGTGCGACAGCCGTCTTTTGGTGACAATACAGCCACGCATAAAACTGTATAAAGCTCTGTGTGTTCTGTGCCCACAACCCCAGGCTCCCAGCACTCCCCCTCACTCCCCTCTGCTCTCGCTCCAAGGTCTGGAGGCCTGTCCCCCAGGGGTCCAGACTCTTGGGCGATTGCTCGAGGGTTGTAGACAGTGCTGGGCTGCAGCCTGTCCGTGCAGACTCTGGGGTACGGGAGCGGAGAGAGGACGGTTGTCCGGCGGAGAGCTATACCGGAGCGGCCGTTGCCTGAGCCATAAAGCAGCAGCCCTCTTTTGCTAGCAATACGGCTTACTACCGAATATTCTGAAGCCACACCCCCTGTCTCCCTGGGCAACCAGAGACTCTGAGTTTGCCTGAGGCAACTCCAACTTGCAAACCAGGGAAACTCCCAGGGCGGGGCTGACCCAGAGGTCCGCTTTACTAAACCTAAGACGCACCTGGCCCTCAGGGGATCGTCAGCCTATACACAATACAAGAGCAAAGACAAGCTGATTTGGAGCTCAATTCAGCTTCTCTTCTGCAAGGGAACCGCAGAGTTGTTCTGTCCTGTTCTGTCAGTAACATTAATCAGGGGCGAGACTGGACCTGAGTGAAAACCCCTCAACCTTCATCAAGCGCCCGAGGTTTTTTTTTTTTTTTTAATTAACAAAAGGATAAGGGAGAAATAGGTTAAAGATATTTACCTTCAAAATGGGTGTCTTTTGATTATTGGATTATTTTGCATTGATAATGCCATTTATTTTACTCTTATTGCTGGTGAAAGATAATCTTCATTCAGGATCCAATGCATTCATCATATACTACTAGATTATTTTGAAATAACTAGAGCTCCAGAGCATGATTAAAACATTGTGAATATAGTTTTATTGCTTTAGTTTATCTAACCTGCTTAGTACATTCTTTTCATTATAGAAATGTTTTGTACAATAATGTTTTTTAAATTTTTAATTAAAATCATAACTGTATACATTTATGGGGAACAATGTGTGATGATTTGATATGCAATGTAGAAGGCTTAAATCAGACTGATTAACCAAGGATGAAGGGAGGGGAGGGCAGGGAGTAGGATGGGCGGAGGGAGGGTGATTGGTGGGATTACACCTGCTGTGCATCTTACAAGGGTACATGTGAAACTTACTTAAATGTAGAATATAAATGTCTGAACACAATAACGAATGCCAGAAAGGCTATGTTAACCAGTGTGATGAAAATATGTCAAATAGTATATAAAACCAGTATATGGTGCCCCATGATTGCATTAATGTACACAGCTATGATTTAATAAAAAAAAAAGAAAGAAAGAAAACCCCTTTGACCCCCCCCCAAAAAAATCACAATTACCTCACTCACTTATTTTTTGTGGTAAGAAATTTTCAATTTTGTACAGTAAATTTTTATTAGAAATTATACTTCTGAAATTTTGTAGTTATAAAATTTTATATGCATGTTAAATTCTAATGAAGTCAATTTTTCTATGATTATAAGGGACAATCCAATATTACAGAATTTTGAAAGATTAAAAAGAAACCCGTATTTGTAAGCTTGCCAGCAAAATCTAAAATTATATTTTTTTAGTCATTTATCAAATTTTACATATGCTGGTATACATTTTGATGTGCAAAAAAAGATCATGTAAGTGTGTTACATTTATTTAATTATACTCCTGTCGTAGATTATTTTACTTTTTTCACTATGATTACTCAGCAACAAGCATGTTTCTTCTTATAACCTCACTCCCCATCCCCACCATATTTTGAACTATTTACTTGGAAATGATTCTTTGAGGTAAAATTTGATGGGTGTTGCTATATGGGAAGATATAATTGCAACATTGAAGAAGAGGCTGTCAGTTATTATTACCTATTAATCATGATCCTATGTATTGATACAGCTTTGAGGACATTTGATTTATTATATTTTTTCTATTTATCCATTTATCTTGCCTATCTCATTGTTCTTATCAAGCATAATATCTGAAATGTAGGTAGAGATGAGACTGTTCCTACCATAGGCAATTTCCATTACATTTCTTCAAATAAATTGTCACATTCCATTTTTATTAAAATAAATAGCTTTATATGTAGTGTTGCTTATGAGTTGAATTCTATTCCCTTAATAGAAATATTGAAGTTCCAATTTTTGGTACTTCATGATGTGAACTTATTTGGAAATAGAGTCATTACACATAGATAACTCCTTAAGAGTGGGTTAGACTAAAGTGATGTGCTTACAAGAGGTGAGATCGAGGTAAGCATGCAGGTTCCGGGCACCATGTCATAACAAGGACAGAGACTGAAATGCTGCAGTTAGTTACAGTCAGGCGATGCCTACCGTACCTTGCAAAACCCAGAAGCTAGAAAGGGAAAACATTGGAGATTTCAAAGGGAGCATGGTGCTATTGATGCCTCTATTGAAGACTTCTAGCCTCCAAAACTGTGAAACAATAAATTTCTGTTGTTTTAAGACACCAGTCTGCAATAATTTGTTATGGTACCCCTAGGAAAATAAATTAACAAAGACTATATTGTAAGTACTGGCAATATGTTATAGGGAATATTGATGTGTAGCAGATGAATAATGTGAGAAGCTAAAAACCTGCTTTATTCTCCTTCCCGACTCTCCCTCCGCATCCCTTTAAGGATTAATGAACAATAATTCAAATTCTTACCTGTCATGTTACAAAGCACCTAGCACAGATATGAAAGTAATGTGAGCCAAAGGACTCACCAGCAACAGTAAGATTCTTTACTTTGATTTTATATTTTTGAAATGATTTTTTTTTAATTCAAGTTATCATCGGATAATAATTTAAACATCTTGCATTTACATTTAGATGGCCTGGTTGATGTTAGGCATGATGATTGGCCTTGGAAGCATTTACTCCCGTGGGAGCGTGTATAACAACAAGCTGACGCAGATCATTTAGCCTGGTGACAGTATTTGTAAAAGCAGCATCTTATGTGTGATGCTTTTTGCCATGCATACGTCTGATGCAGTTGAGGAGCGCGTGAACATAACTCATGAGCTGGCCAAGTCCCTTGTGTTTACAGAGTAGTGAAGTGTGACAATCCACGTGCTATCTTAGCCTTTTTCTGTTATCTTTAATGACAGCATCACACAGCTTGTCTAGGTTCAACCATTCCCCTGAAGAAGGGCTGAGTGGTCATGATGCCTTTCCAATTTTCCACCAACCAATTCTTTGGTAACTTGAGTTTACTTTTATTAATCTAAAGGTTTCTCCATTTGTTTAATTCTCCCAAACTGTGTCCAACTTTCTGAATTCAGCAAAATTGATGGAATGCTGTCCTGTACATAGTACAACACACTTTGTAAGATATCCTTAAAAGCTTCTTCACCTGGGTGGCGCCTGTGGCTCAACGGGTAGGGCGCCGGTCCCATATGCCGGAGGTGGTGGGTTCAAGCCCAGCCCCGGCCAAAAATAAAAAAAAAAAAAAAAAAAAAAAAAAAAGCTTCTTCACCACTTAAGGAAAATTAATACTGCTTGATGTGGTTTTGTGCTTTTCAGTCTTTTAAGCAATAAATTTAACTTGATCCATTGCTATCAGTAGTTTAGAGTTGTGGTTCAGCCATCCAACTTGGTCCATCACCTGTTAGAATTGAGGTGACCTGGGGTCCGATAGCCCTCTGAAAGCAGTGTGTCAGAATCTTTGGTGATGTTTGGGAAATTTTCTTTTATAATATTCTCTAGTATGGCTTCCATTCCTCTGGGGCATTCTTCTTCCCCTTCTGGAATTCCTATAACTCGTATGTTGGAACACTTCATAAAGTCCCATAATTCTGACAGTGAACGTTCTGCTTTCTCTCTCTTCTTTTCTGCCTCTTTTACTATCTGAGTTATCTCAAAAACTTTGTCTTCTACCTCTGAAATTCTTTCTTCTGCATGGTCTAACCTGTTGCTGATACTTTCCATTGCATCTTTAAGTTCCCTGATTGACTGTTTCATTTCCTTCAGCTCTGCAATATCCTTTTTATATTCTTCATATCGTTCATCTCTGATTTAATTCTGTTTTTGGATTTCCTTTTGGTTATTTTCCACTTCATTAGCAGTTTCCTTCATTGTTTCCATCATTTCTTTCATTGTTTTCAACATGTGTATTCTAAATTCCCTTTCTGTCATTCCTAACATTTCTGTATAGGTGGAATCCTCCGCAGTAGCTACCTGATGGTCCCTTGGCGGGGTTGTTCTGGACTGGTTCTTCATGTTGCCTGGAGTTTTCTGCTGATTCTTGCTCATGGGTGATTTCTTTTATCTGTTTCCTTGCTCTAATTTTCCTTTCACTTCCTCTTGCTCTTTAAGTTCTCGTGCCTGTGGACTAAGGGTTACAGGACCAGAAGGGTGAGAAGGTTTAAGAGCAAAAAAGGGTGAAAGAAAGGAGGACCGAGTGATAAGGAAAAAAAAAGAAAAATAGAGACAGGAGAGGGGGTGGGTAAAAGGGATATTGACAAAAAGAAGAGAGGCACAGAAAGAGGGAGAGAGAGCAATATAGGTGTACAGTAGGGTACTTTGATACAACCTTAAAAAAAACCCACCTTCTGGGGGTGCCCAGTTGGGTGGTTCCCATGAGGTCAGCAGCTCTTTGCTAACCTGATCAGACACAGTACCCCACCTCCACCAAGTAGAGAGGAAGGACAAAAATGCTATAAATCAAACCAAAACAAGCAAACAGAATACTTTACCGGATAAAATTGGCTGGAAAAACCAAATAATAGTGGTAGAAACACTAACAAAAATGAAGTTCTAATTATTGAAATAGGCAGCAATGGGAAATTATAATTAAACTATAAAAATTGAGAAAGGAAAAGGATCTGTATGGAAAAGGTTGAACTTAAAAAACAAAACAACAATCCACAACATCAAAATAAACAAAAAAAACAACCAAACCAAAAAAAAAAAAAAAAAACACAACCAAAAACAAAGCAGTATGTATATGTTATTGAATATTGTCTGGGCAACACGTGGTCTTCTGGGGTATGTGATGTTAATCACAGTTCTGATACGACTGGAGGCTGCTAGTTTCTCAAACCCCAGCAGGTAGACACCCTAAATCTCTCTTCAGCCCACTTAAAAGTCACTTTGAACTTGTTCACTTACTGAGCAGAAGCTTTCTCAGGGAAGTGCTTGTCGCTGGAATCACTGCTGAAGTGGCTATCCACTTACCCTGTGTGTCAAAACTGGTCTCCCTCTGCCCCCGAGGGTTAGGGCTGCAAGGCGGCCCAGACCCCACCCTTAGGCTACTTGGTTGCTGGGTTACCAGCTCCCAACCAATTCCAGCTCTGCGACCCTGAGGGCGGAGCTTGCCGGGGCAGATCGCTCACAATGTCTGCCTGTGACCCAGAGCCAAGCACTATTAGCTCCGTCTGGCTCAGCGGCTCAGACTGGGGCCCTAGACAAAGGCCAAAGTTCTCCGCACTCCCGCTCAGGCCTTCCCCAAGGCAGTTCAACTGAGTGCCAATTCCAAAGAAACCAAAACAGTTCACAGGTAAGGCCTTTCTGGTTTGCAGTCTCGCAGCTACTGAACTTACAGTTGCAGGCGGGTTTAGACGGATTGAACACACGCGACCACTTGCCGGTTTTCCACTGTTTTAGTCCTCCTCTTGGGGTCCAGAAGTCTCTCGCTGACTCCCTGTATCCTCTCGGGGTGATGATAGGCAAATCCCACCAGCCAGAGATACCTGGAGTCCTATATCCCCAGACTCACGGTGCCCAGATGCAAGGAAGCTGTTACTCGGCTGCCATCTTGCTCCGCCTCCCTTAACTCTGTTATTTCCCCTTTAATCATTTCTGATTGAGGTTACTAGAGATTTTACTTTTTTATTTCTAGTTAGTGTAACTAAAGGTTTATCTGTTTAATTTATTTGTTCAAAAAACCATCACTTTGTTTCATTAATTTTCTGAATGGTTCTTTTGTTTTCAATTTCATTAATCTCTGATTTAATTTTGGATATTCTTTTCTAATTCTGGGTTTAGGCTTAGATTGTTCTTCTTTTTCCAATTCCATCAGATGGCTTGTGAATTTGTTGATGCGTTCTCTTTCTGTTTTTCAAATGTAGGCTTCTAAAGAGATAAATTTTCCTCTCAGGACTGCTTTTGCTGAATCCCATAGGTTTTGGTAACTTGTGTCTTCATTGTTGTTATACTCGAGGAAGTTAATGATTTCCTTTTTTATTTCTTCCCACACCCAACTTTAATTCAGCATAAGTTTGTTTAACTTCCATGACTTTGTGTGAGGTTGCGCATTTTTTTTGGAGTTGAGTTCCACTTTTAGTGCCTTGTGGTCTGTGAAGATGCAAGGTAGAATTTCAATTCTTTCGATTCTGTTGAGGTTTGTTTTGTGACCTAGGATATGATCAATTTTGGAGAATGTTCCATGGGATGATGAGAAGAATGTATATTCTTTATCTTTGGGATGGAGTGTTCTATATACATCTCTCAAGCACAATTGTTCTATGGTCTCATTTAAATCTCTAACATTGAAGATGGCGGCTGAGTGACAGCTTCCCTGCAACTGGGCATGGTGAGTCTGGGGAGATAAGACTCCAGGCATCTCTGGCTGGTGGGATCTGCGTATAATCATCCCTTTGAGGATACAGGGAATCAGCAAGTGACTTCTGGAACCCAAGAGGAGGACCAAAACAGTGGAAAACTGGCAAGCGGTTGCGTGTGGTCGATTGACCTATTCCCGCCAGCAACCGTAAGTACAAGCAGCAGTGAGACTGCAAACTGGAAAGGCCTTACCTGTGAACTGTTTCAGTTGAACTGCCTTAGGGAGAGCTTGAGCAGGAGTGCAGAGAACTTTGGGCATTGTCTATGGCCCCAGACTGAGCTGCTAAGCCGGACAGAGCTAATAATATTTGGCTGTGGGCTGCAGGGAGCCATTGTGAGAGAACTGCCCTGGCAAGTGCAGCCCTCAGGGTTGCAGAGCAAGTATTGAGAGGGAGCTAGCAACCTAGTGACTGAGTAGGTGGGGACTGAGCTGCCTTACAGCCTTTAGGTGGGGACTGAGCTGCCTTACAGCCTTAATCCTCAGGGGCAGAGTGAGACCGGTTTTGGCACACTGGAGCCTCAGGCAGTTGCCCTGGGTAGAGGACTGTGGCATCACAGCTCATAGCAACCTCAAACTTCTGGGCTCGGCACCGCCCAGACCTCCATTACAGCTGCACCAGCTGGGCCTCTGCATACCCTGATCAGGAACCGTGGGAACTGCACAACCCCGCCTCCTCCCTCCCTGTCTCCACACCGGCTCACTCATCTGGCCAGGGACACTGGTAGCCACGTGCCCTCCAGAGCCCTCCCTGTCTCTGTGCAGAGCCCTTCTCCTGGCCAGAGACTGCTGGAGCCTTGGGATCTCTGTGCTGAAATCACTGGGTGCCAGGTACTCCCAGAACTGTGCACACCACCTCCCGCCCTGTTGCTGGATATGGGTGTGTCACACTCTGGAGCTGCTTCCACAACCAAAACTCCCTGACTGGGGCAACTGCAGAGGAACTACACAGGGTAACTCCCTACAAAGATCCAGCAACAATAGGGTGATCCCGCTGGGGTCTAATCTGGGAGAGACACCTCCCCAACTCTGAGGAAGGCCACAGGCAACTGTGAAAAACAATCATGAGGTGAAATCAACAGAAAAACTCTGGCAATATGAATAATCCGAGTAGATCAACTCCCCCAAGGATCAATGTGGCAGACACAGCACAAGATCCCATGCACAAACAAGTATCTGAGATGTCAGAAATCGAATTCAGAATCTGGATAGCAAATAAGATCAAATTAGAATTCCAAGCAGTAACCCAAAAGAAATCTCAAGAATTCAGTGAATTCAAAGACCAAATGACCAAAGATATTGACACATTGAGACAAGAACTTGCAGCCCTCAAAGATCTGAGAAACACAGTAGAATCCCTCAGCAACAGAATGGAGCAAGCAGAAGAAACGACTTCTGGCATTGTAGACAAAGGTTTCAAATGCTCCCAAACTCTCAAAGAGGAAGAGAAATGGAGAGCAAAAACAGATCACTTTCTCAGAGAGCTCTGGGACAAGTCAAAGAAAATCAATATTTGTCTTATAGGGATCCCCGAAAGCGACAAAGTGACTTCACAAGGTACAGAATCTCTTCTCCATGAGATTATGAAGGAGAACTTTCCAGACATGCCATGAGATTCTAAAGTTCAGATAGCAGTTTCTGAACTCCAGCATGACTCAACCCAAATAAGACATCCCCCAGACGCATCATAATCAATTTCACTAAAGTTAATATGAAGGAGAACATTCTGAAAGCTGCCAGATAAAAGAAAACCATCACCTACAAGGGCAAGAATATTAGAATAACTGCAGATCTCTCTGCTGAAACCTTTCAAGCTTGAAGAGGGTGGTCATTGACTTTTAATCTCCTAAAACAAAATAACTTTCAACCCAGGATCCCATACCGAGCTAAACTGAGTTTCATTTATGATGGAGAAATTAAATACTTCAATGACATTCACATGTTGAAGAAATTTGCCATAACTAAACCAGTTCTCCAGGATATTCTCAGACCTATCCTCCATAAAGACCAGCATAATCCTCCATCACAAAAGTAAACCCACCCAGAAAATTTTGAACAAATTCCAACTTCCACAGTCACAAAAGGATTAGAAATGTCCACCAGACTCTCAAAAGGCTTATCAATATTCTCAATTAATGTGAATCGTTAAAATTGTCCTCTAAAGAGGCATGGGTTCGCTGACTGGATACAAAAACTCAAGGCATATATCTGCTGCATAAAAGAATCTCATCTTACATTAAAGACAAATATAGACTGAAGGTGAAGGGATGGTCATCTGTAGCCCAGGCAAATGGAAAGCAGAAAAAAGCAGGCGTTGCTATCCTATTCGCAGATGCAATAGGTTTTAAACCAACCGAAATAAGGAAGGATAAGGATGGACACTTCATATTTGTTTTTGTTTTTTTTTTTTTGTAGAGACAGAGTCTCACTGTACCACCCTCGGGTAGAGTGCCGTGGCGTCACACGGCTCACAGCAACCTCTAACTCTTGGGCTTACGCGATTCTCTTGCCTCAGCCTCCCGAGCAGCTGGGACTACAGGCGCCCACCACAACGCCCGGCTATTTTTTTGTTGCAGTTTGGCCAGGGCTGGGTTTGAACCCGCCACCCTCGGCATATGGGGCCGGCACCCTACTCACTGAGCCACAGGTGCCTCCCAGACACTTCATATTTGTTAAAGGTAATACTCAATATGATGAGATCTCAATTATTAATATTTATGCACCCAACCACAACGCACCTCAATTTATAAGAGAAAATCTAACAGACATGAGCAAGTTGATTTCCTCCACTTGCATAGTAGTTGGAGATATTAACACCCCTTTAGCCGTGCTGGATAGAGCCTCCAAAAAGAAGGTAAGCAAAGAAACTTCAGATTTAAACTTAACCATCATAATGGTGGTCAAATATTCATTTAGTTAATATTTTAGAAATCTGGTGCATAAATATTAATAATTGAGATCTCACCATATTGAGTATTACCTTTAACATCTGAACTTAACAGACATCTACAGAACATTTCATCCCAACAAAACTGAATACACATTCTTCTCATCAGCTCACGGAACATACTCCAAAATCGACATCCTAGGCCACAAATCTAACCTTAGCAAATTTTAAAAAATAGAAATTATTCCTTGCATCTCTCAGACCATCATGGAATAAAAGTTGAACTCAATAACAACAGGAACCTGCATACCCATACAAAAACATGGAAGCTAAACAACCTTATGCTGAAGGATAGATGGGTTATAGACCAGATTAAGAAGGAAATCACCAAATTTTTGGAACAAAACAACAATCAAGACACGAATTACCAGAACCTCTGGGATACTGCAAAGGCAGTCCTAAGAGGGAAATTTATAGCACTGCAAGCCTGCCTCAAGAAAACAGAAAGAGAGGAAGTTAATAACTTAATGGGACACCTCAAGCGACTGGAGAAGGAAGAACACTCCAACCCCAAACCCAGCAGAAGAAAAGAAATAACCAAAATCAGAGCAGAATTAAATGAAATTAAAAACAAAAGAATTGTATAACAGATCAATAAATCCAAAAGTTGGTTTTTTGAAAAGATCAATAAAATAGATAAACTTTTGGCCAACCGAACCAGGAAAAAAAAGAGTAAAATCTCTAATTGCACCCATCAGAAATGATGACAATGAAATAACAACAGACCCCTCAGAAATTCAGAAACTCCTTAACGAATACTACATGACACTCTACTCTCAGAATTATGAAAATCTGAAAGAAATCGACCAATACCTGGAAGTACGTCACCTACCAACATTTAGCCAGAACGAAGTGGAAATGTTGACCAGGCCTATATCAAGTTCTGAAATAGCATCAACTATACAAAATCTCCCTAAAAAGAAAAGCCCAGGACCAGATGACTTTACGTCAGAATTCTACCAAACCTTTAGAGAAGAACTAGTGCCTATATTACTAAACCTCTTCCAAAATATGGAAAAAGAAGGAATATTACCCAACACATTCTGCGAAGCAAACATCAGCTTGATCCCTAAACCAGGGAAAGACCCAAGAAAAGAAAATTAGAGACCAATATCACTAATGAATATAGATGCTAAAATACTCAGTAAGATCGTAACAAACAGAATCCAACAACGCATCAAAAAAATTATACACCGTGACCAAGTGGGATTTATCCCAGGGTCTCAAGGCTGGTTCAATATACGTAAATCTATAAATGTCATTCAGCACATAAACAAACTAAAAAATAAGGACCATATGATTCTTTCAATTGATGCAGAAAAAGCTTTTGATAATATCCAGCATCCCTTCATGATCAGTACACTTAAGAAAATCAGTATAGAAGGGATTTTTCTTAAACTAATAGAGGCCATCTACAGCAAACCCACAGCCAATATCGTATTGAATGGGGGTAAATTGCAATCATTTCCACTTAGATCAGGAACCAGGCAAGGTTGCCCATTGTCTCCATTGCTCTTTAACATTGTAATGGAAGTTTTAGCCACCGCAATTAGTGAAGAAAAGGTGATCAAGGGTATCCACACAGGGTCAGAAGAGATCAAATGTTCACTCTTTGCAGATGATACGATCGTATATCTGGAAAACACTAGGGATTCTACTACAAAACTTTTAGAAGTGATCAAGGAATACAGCAATGTCTCAGGCTACAAAATCAACACCCATAAATCTATAGCCTTTGTATATAGCAACAATAACCAAGCCGAAAAAAGAGTCAAGGACTGTATTCCTTTCACAGTAGTGCCAAAGAAGATGAAATATTTGGGAGTATACCTAACAAAGGATGTGAACCATCTTTCCAAAGAGAACTATGAAACTTTAAGGAAAGAAATAGCTGAAGATGTTAACAAATGGAAAATCATACCATGCTCATGGCTGGGAAGAATCAACATTGTTAAAATGTCTGTACTACCCAAAGCAATATATAATTTTAATGCAATTCCTATTAAAGCTCCATAGTCATACTTTAAAGATGTTGAAAAAATAATACTTTGTTGTATATGGAATCAGAAAAAAATTCAAATAGCCAAAACATTACTCAGCAATAAAAACAAAGCAGGAGGAATCATGCTACCAGAACTGAGACTATACTATAAATTGATAGTGATCAAAACAGCATGGTACTGGCACAAAAACAGAGAAGTAGATGTCTGGAACAGAATAGAGAACCAAGAGATGAATCCAGCTACTTAGTGTTATTTGATCTTTGACAAGCCAATTAAAAACGTTCAGTGGGGAAAAGATTCCCTATTTAACAAATGGTTCTGGGTGAACTGGCTGGCAACCTGTAAAGGATTAAAACTGGACCGACACCTTTCATTGTTAACTAAGATACACTCTCACTGGATAAAAGATTTAAACTTAAAATATGAAACTATAAAAATACTTGAAGAAAGTGCAGGGAAAACTCTTGAAGGATTTGGCCTTGGTGAATATTTTATGAGGAGGACTCCCCAGGCAATTGAAGCAGTGTCAAAAATACACTACTGGGCCCTGGTCAAACTAAAAACTTCTGCACAGCCATGAACATAGTAAGTAAATCAAGCAGACAGCCCTCAGAATGGGAAAAAATATTTGCAGGTTATACCTCTAATAAAGGTCTAATAACCAGAATCCACAGAGAACTCAAACATACTAGCAAGAAAAGAACAAGTGATCCCATCTCAGGGTGGGCAAGGGACTTGAAGAGAAACTTCTCCAAAGAAGACAGTCACACGATCTATAAACACATGAAAAAGAGCTCATCATTCTTAATTATCAGAGAAATGCAAATCAAAACTACTTGGAGACATCACCTAACCCCAGTAAGAGTAGCCCACATCACAAAATTCCAAAACCAGAGATGTTGGCGTGGATGTGGAAAAAAGGGCACACTTCTACACTGCTGGTGGGAATGCACACTGATACGTTCCTTCTGGAAGGATGTTTGGAGAATACTTAGAGACCTAAAAATAGACCTGCCATTTGATCCTATAATTCCTTTACTAGGTTTATAACCAGAAGACCAAAAATCACAACATAACAAAGACATCTGTACCAGAATGTTTATTGCAGCCCAATTCGTAACTGCTAAGTCATGGAAGAAGCCCAAGTGCCCATCGACCCACAAATGGACTAGCAAATTGTGGTACATGTATACCATGGAATATTATGCAGCCTTAAAGAAAGATGGAGACTTTTCCTCTTTCATGTTTACATGGATGGAGCTGGAACATATTCTTCTTAGCAAAGTATCTCAGGAATGGAAGAAAAAGTATGCAATGCACTCAGCCCTACTATGAAGCTAATTTATAGCTTTCACATGAAGGCTATAACCCAACTATAGCACAAGACTATGGGGAAAGGGCCAAGGAAGGGGAAGGGAGGGGGGAGGTTAGGGTGGAGGGAGGGTAATGGGTGGGGCCACACCTACAGTTCATCTTAGAATGGGTACAGGCAAAACTTACTAAATGCAGAATACAAATGTCTACATACAATAACTAGGAAAATGCCATGAAGGCTATGTTGAACATTTTGATGAGAATATTTCAGATTGTATATGAAACCAGCACATTGTACCTGTTGATTGCACTAATGTACACAGCTATGATTTAACAATAAAAATAAATAAATAAAGTGAAAATAAGAAAAGTTGAACTCATGTAACAAATCACAGGGTAACTTATTATAGTGCCCCAAATTATTCAAAACATAAATGAATACTTTTGATTCCAGTTCAACATATTAATAATATACAATTACAAAATATTTTAATATTTCATATTTGCAACAACTGTGGTTGTTCAAGAATAGATCAAGGGTGATACATCAAGGCACTCTTGTATATGTATCTATTACATGTGTAAAATGATTAAATCAATAATAAAAATTAATAATTGATAAAAAAATCTCTAACATCTTTGTTTAATTTCTGTTAAGAGGATATGTCCGTCTCTACGAGAGGTGTATTAAAGTCCCCTTTTACTGGGATGTTAGAGGATATCATATTGCTCAAACTAAGCAAGGTCTGTTTCAAGAATCTGGAAGCATTTAAACTGGGTGCATAAATATTTAGAATTGAAATATCTTCTTGTTGTGTTTTTCCCCTGACCAATATAAAGTGACCATCATTGCCTTTTTTGACTTTAGTTGCTTTAAATCCATATGTATCTGAAAAGAAGATTGCAACCCCTCTTTTCTTCTGAATTCCATTTGCCTGAAAAATTGACCTACAACCTTTAACTCTGAGTTCTAATTTGTCTTTTGATGTGAGGTGTGTTTCCTGCAGATGGCAAGGAGACGGCTTGTGTTTTTTAATCCAATCAGCTGATCTATGCCTCTTCAGTGGGGAATTCTAGCCATTGACATTTATTGAGATAATTGATAAGTGTGGTAGCATTCTATTCATCTTATTTTGTGAAAGTCCATTGCTTAGTTTTGTCTTTTGCATCATTGTGGAAACTAGGTTCTGTCCTTTAATTTCTGGGTGTTTACTTTTCTGAAGGTCCATTGTGATAGTCAGTGTGTAGAAAAGGTTGAAATATTTCTTGTAAGACTGGTCTTGTTGTGGCAAACTTCCTCAATGTTTGCATATCAATAAAAGATTTGATTTCTCCGTCAATTTTAAAGCTTAGCTTAGCCAGATGTAAAATTCTGGGGGCTGGAAGTTGTTCTATTTAAGTACATTAAAGACAGATGACCATTGTCTTCTGGCCTGAAATGTTTCATTAGAGAAGTCTGCGGTGACCCTGATGGGTTTGCCCCTTGCAAATTCTTTAATTTTCTCTTGACTTTAGATAGATTCATCACAATGTGCCTTGGATAAGCTCTATTTGAATTGAGGTGACCAGGGGATTGATATCCCTCTGAAAGGAGTATGTCAGAACATTTGATGATATTAGGGAAATTTTCATTTATAATATTCTCTAGAATGGCTTCCATTCCACTGGGGCATTCTTCTTCCCCTTCTGGGATACCTATAACTCGTATGTTTGAATGCTTCATAGAGTCCCATAATACTGTCAGTGAATGTTCTGCTTTCTCTCTCTTCTTTTCTGCCTCTTTAACTATCTGAGTTATCTCAAGAGCTTTACCCTCTACCTCTGAGATTCTTTCTTCTGCACGATCGATACTGTTGTCGATACTTTCTATTGCATCCTTAAGTTCCCTAATTGACTGCTTCAGTTCCTTCAGCTCTGCTATATCCTTTTTATATTCTTCATATCTTTCATCTCTTATTTGATTGTTTTTGGATCTCCTTTTGGTTATTTTCAACTTTCTCAGCAATTTCCTTCATTGTTTTCATCATCTGTATTTTAAATTTCCCTTCTGTCATTTCTAACATTTCTTTGTAGGAGGAGTCCTCTGCTGTAGCTACCTCACGATCCCTAGAAGGGGGTTACTCTGAACTGACATTTCATGTTACCAGGATTTTTCTACTGATTCTTCTTCATGAGTGCTTTTTTGTATCTGTTTCCTTCCCCTAATTATTCTTTCACTTCTTGCTCTTTAAAGTTTTTTTTTTATTATTATTAAATCATAGCTGTGTACATTAACGTGATCATGGGGCAACATACACTGACTTTATATAACATTTGACATATTTTCATCACACTGGTTAACCTTTCCACACTGGAAAAGCCTTCCTGGCATTTTCTTAGTTATTGTGTTAAGACATTTATATTCTACATTTAGTAAGTTTCACATGTATCCTTGTAAGATGCACCGTATGTGTGGTCCCAACAATCACCCGCCCTCTGCCCATCCTCCCCCCTCCCCTTCCCTCCCTCTCCCCATTCCCCATATTCTTAGGTTATAACTGGATTATAGCTTTCATATGAAAGCCATAAATTAGTTTCATGGTAGGGCTGAGTACATTGGATACTTTTTCTTCCATTCTTGAGATACTTTACTAAGAAGAATATGTTCCAACTCCATCCATGTAAACATGAAAGAGGTAAAGTCTCCATCTTTCTTTAAGGCTGCATAATATTCCATGGTGTACATATACCACAATTTATTAATCTATTCATGGATCCATGGACACTTGGGCTTTTTCCATAACTTAGCAATTATGAATTGGGCTGCAATAAACATTCTGGTACAAATATCTTTGTTATAATGTGATTTTTGGTCTTCTGGGTATATCCCTAATAGAGGAATTGTGGGATTGAATGGCAGGTCTATATTTAGATCCCTAAGTGTTTTCCAAAGATCTTTCCAAAAGGAATGTATTAATTTGCATTCCCATCAGCAGTGTAGAAGTGTTCCCTTTTCTCCACATCCACACCAACATCTCTGGTCTTGGGATTTTGTGATATGGGCTAATCTTACTGGAGTTCGATGATAACTCAAAGTAGTTTTGATTTGCATTTATCTGATGATTAAGGATGATGAGCATTTTTTCATATGTTTGTAGGCTGTGCGCCTGTCTTCTTTAGAGAATTTTCTCTTAAAGTCCCTTGCCCAGCCTGAAATGGAATCACTTGTTCTTTTCTTGTTAATACATTTGAGTTCTCTGTGGATTCTGGTTATTAAACCTTTGTCAGAGACATAACCTGAAAATATCTTCTCTCATTCTCAGGGCTGTCTGCTTGCTCTACTTACTGTGTTCTTGGCTGTGCAGAAGCTTTTTAGTTTGATCAGGTCCCAGTAGTGTATTTTTGAAGCTGCTTCAATTGCCCGGGGTGTCCTCCTCATAAAATACTTGCCCAGACCGTTTTCTTCAAGAGTTTTCCCTACAATTTCTTCTAGTATTTTTATAGCTTCATGTCTTAAGTTTAAATCTTTAATCCAGTGAGAGTCTATTTCAGTTAATTGTGAAAGGTGTGGGTCCAATTTCAGTCTTCTACAGGTCACTAGCCAGTACACCCAGCACCGTTTGTTAAATAGGGAGTCTTTCCCCACTGAATGTTTTAATTGGCTTGCCAAAGATCAAATAATGGTAAGTAGCTGGGCTCATCTCTTGGTTCTCTATTCTGTTCCATACATCTATCTGTTTTTGTGCCAGTACCATACTGTTTTGATCAGTATTGATTTATAGTATAGTCTGTAGTCTGGTAGCGTGATTCTGCCTGCTTTGTTTTTATTTCTGAGTAATATCTTGGCTATTCAAGGTTTTCCCTGATTCCATATAAAACGAAGTATTATTTTTCCAAGATCTTTCAAGTATGACAGTGGAGCTTTAAAAGGGATTGCATTAAAATTGTATATTGCTTTGGGTAGTATGAACATTTTTACAATGCCGATTCTTCCCAGCCGTGAGCCTGGTATGTTTTCCCATTTGTTAACATTTTCAGCTATTTCTTTTCTTAGAGTTTCATAGTTCTCTTTATAGAGATCTTTCTCGTCCTTTGTTAGATAAACTCCACTCGTTAAAGTTTTAATAAGTTCTTTTGGTAGGGGACTAGAAGCATGAGAAAATTGAAGAGTAAGAAGGGAAAAAAGATTTAAGAAAGAAAACAGAGAAAGAAGAGGTGGTGAGTAAAAGGAAATATTGACAAAAAAAATAAAGGAAAGCACTGAAAGAAAGAAACAGGAGTAATATAGTTGTATAGTAGTGTACTATGACACAACCTTGAAGACCCCCAACCTCTGGGGGTGCTGGGTTGGGTGATTCCCTTGAGGTCAACAGCTCTTTGCCAGCCGGATCAAAAACAGTACCCCACCTCCACCTGGTAAAGAGAAAAGCCAAAAATACTGTAAATAAAACCAAAACAAACAAGCAAGAACCCTAATGGGGTAACATTGGAGGAAAAAAAACCAACAACAAATAATAGGGGCAGACACACTGGCAAAAATGAAATTCTAATTGTTAAAGAAGGCAAAAATGGAAGATTGTATTTGAACTAGGATAGTGAAAAAAAGAAAGAATATATTTAAAAAAAATTGCAATCAGTGTAACTGGCTTATTGTACCCTCGATGAATCCCCAGCAATAAAAAAATAATAATAAAAAAAAAATAAATGAAAAAGAAAGAAAAACACCAGGGAAAAATGTTGGAATTAAGAAAACAAACAAATAAAAAAAGAAAAACCCCAACAACACCCCCCCCAAAAAAGAACCCCTAAAGAACCAAATACTATATATATTTTACTGAATATTGTCCGGGCAATAGGTGATCTTCTGAGTTATAAGATGTTAATCACAATGTTGATACAGCTGTACAAGATGGAGACTGGAGGTCTCTGCTGACCTCTCAGACCCTGCAGGCTTGGGAGCCCAAAAATGTCCTCAGCCCACTTAAAAGACACTCAAAACTATGAACCTTGGCCAAGCAGAAGCTTTCCAGGGAAAGCACTTATCCCTGGGATCTCTCCCAGTGTGGCTGCCTGCTTATCCAGTGCACCACGTCCAGACTCCCACTATGCCCCTGAGGGCCAAGGCTGTTAATCTGCCACACTTGGAACTCCACACTTCCCCAGTGTCTCAGTGTCCTCCTTTGGGCAGCTCAGTCACTAGATAGCTCGCCCAAGGTCTCCCGGCTGATCTCCGCGCTGCAACACACAGGGGCAGCTCTCCCACAGCAGCTGTGCAGGCAGTCCAAAGCTGAACGATATTAGCTTCCTTCCGGCTCAGTGTCTCTGACCTGGGCCCCAGACAAGGCCCAAAGTCATCTTCACACACAGCCCAAGATCTCCCAAGGCAGTTTAATTGAATGCCC
Source organism: Nycticebus coucang (assembly GCF_027406575.1). Lineage (NCBI taxonomy): Eukaryota > Metazoa > Chordata > Mammalia > Primates > Lorisidae > Nycticebus > Nycticebus coucang. Next base: position 6,132,771 of record NC_069800.1, on the reverse strand, counting down.
AAGTCCAAGAAAACCCAAACAGCCCACAGGTAAGGCTTTTCCTGCGTGCACTCTCGCTGTTGCTATGGGTGCAGCTGCAGGCAGCCTATGATTGAACAAACGCACCTACCACTTGCCAGATTTTCCACTGCTTCTGTCCTCCTCATTGGGTCCAGAAGTCTCTCACTGGCTTCCTGTGTCACCAAAGGGAAGCCTCTGGGCAAAACTCACCAGCCAGAGATGGCTGGAGTCTTCTCTCGCCACTCTTACTGTGCCTGGCTGCACAGAAGCTGTTACTTGACTGCCATCTTTTTTCCCTCCTCAAGTTCTGTTTTCTTTTAACTAGCAACTGGCATGCTGTCTCAACAGCCACCCGGTCTGTCAGAGCACAGCAGTGAGGATGCCACAAGAGAAAAAAGAAGAGAGGAAGAAACAGCTGAGCAGGGTCACATGTGAAAGCAGTGCACTCCGTGGATTAAGAGGTGTCCCTGTTAGTGCAGACGAGCTGCACTAAGCTGTGGTTTGGGAAAGTCTTCTTTTTTGTTCTTGATGGTTCTAGCACTCTGGGAGACTAGGTGGGAGGATTGCTTAAGGTCAGGAGTTCTAGAACAGCTGGCGCAAAATCAAGACCCTGTCTCTACAAAATAAGAAAAATTGGCCAGGAATGGTTGAAGCCAAGATTTGAGAGTAGGCTGGACATCATAGCAAGGTCCCAGCTCTATAAAAAGTGTAAAGAAATTAGTTGGTCACAGTGGTGAGTGCCTGTAGTCCCAGGTACTCAGGAAGCTGAGGCAGGAGGATCACTTGGGCCTAGGAGTTTGGGACCGCAGTGGGCTATGATTTAGTCAGTGCACGCCAGCCTGGTAGTGGAGTTATGCTCTGCCTCTAAAAAAATGAAATAAAAATGAAAACATGAGGAGACTTTTTTGAAGGTTAAAAAAATCGTTTTATATAAATTGTGGTATAAGGAAATAGATTATGACAATACTTTTTATTTTTGATAGGGTTATAGCAAATAACAAAGAGAGAAACAGAAACAAAACCCAGGACCTTGAAGGACCAAATGATTATCTTCGAACAGTGTGGGTTTAAAATTTTTTTCATTTTTTGTTTTTGTTTATTGCCAAACTTCTAAAACATGGATCTTCACCATCATGGAGAAAAAGCCCATTTGAAGGTGTCACTGTGGTCTAGTGAAGGTGATTTTTAAAAAGGACAAATCAGGTTTCCTCAGTTGCTGAAATCAAAATATGAGGTGGTTTTACTTTGTGAGCAAAAAGTATTTGAAACCAACTCCACTCATTGCATAAACAGTAATAAGGAGACCAAACATTTTGTTTTAAAAGTTACTTTCCAAATTTCAAATCTTCTCATATACCAGCAATTCAACCTGTGGGTCGCAACAACCCCTTGTAACAGTGAAAATACATCCTGCATATCAGATCTTTACATTATGATTCATGGCAGTAGCAAAATTACAGTTATGAAGTAGCAATGAAAATAATTTTACGGTTGGGGGGTCAGCACAACATGAGGAACTGTATTAAAGGGTTGTGGCATAAGGAGGCATCAGGAAGGTTGAGAACCACTGTCATATACAGACATGATATTCAAGAGCTAATCTAGAAGAAGGGGTGTCTTTGTATGTTAATAAAAATACAACAGCTTCGGGATAATTTGCTCTATTTTGCACATAGTACTTCTATGCCTCTTCAGCAAAAACTCATTTATGGCAGATTTCAACGAGGCTGTGATTGAATTAGAGAGGCAAGGTGATAATACGGTAGGAGGGACCGTCTGTGTAAAAGCCCCTGGCAGGTGGATCTCCACATCTGAGCTACCTTCAGAAGCAGCTGGAGGACAGAGAAGACTCTCATGGAAATGAGGCCAATCATTTCTTTTTTTACATCTCAACTTTGTATGAGAGGTAAATGTAAAAGAGTGAGGTTCAAGACTGGAGTAATTGATATGGCAAGTGCTGACTGAGGCCAAGTCAGTGCCAGGCACAGTGTGTGCACGTAGGGCCACTAGGCCCTCTACTCCAGAGCCGTAGGCAGGACTAGATCCTTCATGTCAATGACCAGGTGCAGAATAGTCTCAGGGGGACTTCACTTCCTTGATATAGAAAACCACTTGAAGCCAAGGATGCTGAAGTTCAAAGTGAGGCTCTGTCCTACCCAGCCCTCCCCATGAAGTCCCCAGAAAACGCAAAGTACAAAAGGCTCTCCATTAAATATAGGAGTTAGCTGATTCCTGGCACCTAACACTCTCCAAGCAACACTAGTTCTCTGCCCTGAGTATAGATTAGAACCACCTGGATATTTGGAAGGAACTATAATATTTAGGTCCTGCCCTATATCTGTGCTGTCCAAAATGATAGCCACTGTGGCTAGTTAGCACTTGAAATGTGGCTATAGCCAGGTAGGAAAATGGTAATATTTTTAATGCATTGGGTCAAATGAAACATTAAAATTAGTTCGTTGGTTTCTCTTTATGTTTGATAATATGGCTACTAGGAACTAAAATTACACTTGTGGTGGCATCATGTCTCTGTAATGGGAGCACTGCCCTATGGCTTTCCAGGCCTGGTGTTTGTTAGATGACCCTGGCTCTTTTGAAAATGAAGATTCTGATTCCACAGCACTGGGCTGGCCTGAGCATCTGGGTTTCTGACCCAGGTACCCAGGTGGTGCTGCTGTAGCTGCTTCCTGAATACCTGCTGGGTAGCAAGACCTACACCAGCTGCATCTGGGGTTCTCTCTGGCTGCAAGGCCCTGAACGTGTAAAGGCGCCTGGGTGGATTTTAACCCAGAGTCCATCCTGAGAACCAAGCAAAGGCTGGTAAAAGTGCATGTGACTGTTGATCCTGTAGACTGAGGTTGGTTGTAGATTCTGGCCCTGAACACCCTATCGTGTGCCAAGCTCTAAAGTATATAAGTGCCTGATTCAATGTCACAACTGAACTCTACCCCATACTTATGACCTGATTTTCAAAAGGTACACAGTGAATTGCTAGAATGCAACTGTATCGCCATTGTGCTAAATGTAGGGAGACAGGCCCCACCTGCCAGAGTCCTGGATCCAGACTCCGCTGAATGTGCCAAGTCCTCCTGCTCCGTCTTTTCCCAGTGTCTACTATAGGATTCCTCATAGAATCAATGGTGGCTGTGCTGGGTTTGCTTATGATGAGATATACTTTAGCTTATATGATAGTACACAGAATCAGTCATGAGGAAAACAAAATACTATACTTTCTAAGTGAGCACACTTTCATTTGGGGTGATAAAACATGTCCCAAACATTTTTGGTCCTTTGCAACCCTTGTATGGGCCAGGACAGACTCAGAACATTCCAAGGTGCTAATTGAAAAGGAATCCTGGGGAAGTAATTGGCACTTGGTCCAAAGGGTTTATTTCTGTGGTTACCATTGCATCCATCCACTTGGCCTCATCAGAACAAGCAGCTCTGTGCTGTTATCCCAATAACTAAGAATTACTGGAAATGTTGGCAACCCAAAAAGTCACTGGTTCCCAAGTTCCCCTCAACTCTAAACAGTACTACGTGTAAGTTCTGGATCTCAGTGCTGCCAAAATCCAAAGATATCTCAACTCATGCCCAAGGGACTCTCTTTGTCTATCAGGACTTGTGCAATGGTAGCCCAGCTCATCTTAGAACTCTTCATTTTGTTATCACCCTAGTAAAAGGAAGCTTTGCGTGCAATTGTCTAGCCAGCAGGATGAGATGGAAATGCAAGGAAACAAGTGTTAAATTTCTATATTATTCTGCAATAAATAAAATTTTGTTTTCTTCAAAGTACATATGGAATGTTTATATTTTGATAGGATGTATATCTGAGCCATCATATATATTAAATTGGAAAGCAAACAATGTCCATAGTCCCTGCCCTATGGATCTTACATGTTAAAGAAAAAAAAAAAAACTTTAGATAATGTCATTTGCTATAAACAGAAAGCCTTGCTATAAAGGAGACAAATGTACAAAATCTTTCTGGTAGGATAATGGCCCTAGTCAGGAGTTCAGGAAAGATTCACTAGGAAGATTTCTGATTTAGGAGGAAAGAATTAATGAAGTTTAAGTGAATGAGATGCTGGAGCCTTTGCAAAATGAAGAGTTCATCTTCAGTCTGCCCGTTTGCTGAGCCACTCATTTTTCTTCCACAGCAGATAGGACCTTGGATGTTGACAAAGCTAATGAGGTCCTCATCATTTCTGATGACCTTTGGAGTGACCACTATGGGTGTATCAAACAGGATCTGAAAGGCTACGCTGAGAAATTCAGCTTCCGAATTTGTGTCCTGGGCTCCCCTAGGTTCACTCTGTCAGCCATTATGAGGATGCGGATCTGGGAGTTTGCAAAGAATCTGCTTTCCAGTGAGGACAGATCCAACTGGCTTTAGAACTTGGATTCTGGACACTGAGTTCGATAAAGGGAATTCAGCCAGCACTGTGCCTCCACCTGCACTGTGGGTGAATCTCTGGTTACGCGGATAGGGATTTTGCTGGATATGGGCATCACAAATATGACTTTTTGTCACCTTAGTAATGGACCCACGTCTTCACATTGAGCAACATCTCTCCAAGCATCTTATTTCTCTAGCATAGCCCACAATGGGCCAGTTAAACCAAGAACACCAAAAACTATTATTGGAAATTACTTTTTATTCATGTTTATGAGCTTTTCCACTTAGTAAACATTTTCTTCAAAGTAACCACAGACAATTATGGGGCACTTTATAAATCACAAGCATAAATAAATAAGAAATTAAATTATATTATAAATATTAACTAAAATCATATTCATACCCTTTTGGTCTCAGGCTTATATTTCTTTTACTGTTAATATGTTTAAGCTCCCAGATTAATTTTTATTTTATAATAATAATAACAATAATTTTTTGGAGACAGAGTCTCATTGTATTCACCTTGGGTAGAGTGCTGTGGTGTCATAGCTTATAGCAACTTCAACTCTCGGGCTCAAGTGATCCTCTTGCCTCAGCTTCCAGAGTAGCTTGGACTATAGGCTTCTACCACCATGGCTAGCTAGTTAGTTTTTCTATTTTTAGTAGAGAGGGTTCTTGCTCTTGCTCAGTCAGTTCTCAAACTCACAAGCTCAAACAGTCCACCCACCTCAGCCTCCCAAAGTGCTAGGATTATAGGTGTGAGCCAGTGTGCCTGACCCCAGATCAATTTTTAAATAGTTTTCTATTTCTGTAAGATAAACTTAGTTTGTTTGGGAAGTTATGAATTAAACTAACATTAGGATATCAGATTATGTAATTTTCTAAGTTACAGGGAAACAGTAACTTTTATTTATAGCAAGAAGGTATGAATGCATAAACAGTACAGACATGGATCAATCCCAGTATAATATCCACAATTGAAAAGACAACACCCATAGCCGGGCGTTGTGGCGGGCGCCTGTAGTCCCAGCTACTTGTTAGGTTGAGGCAAGAGAATCCCTTAAGCCCAGGAGTTGGAGGTTGCTGTGAGCTGTGTGAAGCCACGGCACTCTACCAAGGGCCATAAAGTGAGACTTTGTCTCTACAAAAAAAAAAAAAAAAGAAAAAGAAAAGACAACACCCTGCATGAAATATCTTGGGCTACATACAACTTCGTAAAGGACCCAACGTTGTTGCCCCAAACAGCCTCCTCCAACCATCTGCCGACGCAATAAAACTATTTATCAAAGAACCCCTACAACCCCTAACATCCTCATCCCTACTATATGTAATTGCCCCAACCCTAGCTTTATCCATTGCCCTTATCATATGAACCCCACTACCAATCCCATACCCCCTGATCAACATCAACCTGGGCGTACTATTTATCCTAGCCACATCCAGCCTAGCTGTATACTCAATCCTGTGATCGGGATGAGCATCAAACTTAAAATACGCACTAATTGGAGCATGACGAGCAGTAGCACAAACTATCTCATATGAAGTAACCCTGGCCGTCATCCTACTATCCATCCTCCTAATAAGTGGAACATTTACACTATCAACCCTGATCCTAACTCAAGAACACTCATGACTCCTACTTCCATCGTGATAAATGCAGCAGTAGCACATGTGGGTGTGTGGAGGGTGACAGAGGCTGGGCGGGTGTCAGGAGGGTGGTGGGACTTGGTAAGCTGCAAAATGGGCTAAAGCCCAGTGACAGATGGACTCCATTCTTTAATCCTATGTAGCATGTATTTTACTATTTCATTTTTGGAGAGTGATTATTTCTTATTGCTTTCATATACCTTTACCTGGAGAGCCAAAGACTTGTTCTCGCTGCTCTTCTCTTCCTTCCTTGGTCCATGAAGGAGGGTGGGGCAGAAGAAGCTGCCTCCATGCTTGTCAAACAGCCACATCCATCTACTCTATTTTTTTTTTTATTAAATCATAGTTGTGTACATTATTGCGATCATGGGGCACCATACACTGGTTTTATACACCATTTGACACATTTTCATCACACTGATTAACATAGCCTTCCTGGCATTTTCTTAGTTATTGTGTTAAGACAATTTCATTCTACATTTACTAAATTTCACATATACCCTTGTAAGATGCACCGCAGGTGTAATCCCACCAGTCATCCTCCCTCCACCCACCTCCCCCTCCCTCCCCTCCCTTTCACCCATTCTTAGGTTATAACTGGGTTATAGCTTTCATGTGAAAGCCATAAATTAGTTTCATAGTAGGGCTGAGTACATTGGATACTTTCTCTTCCATTCTTTTTTTTTTTTTTTGCTTTTTTGTATATGCAAGTAGTTTTAATATAGTCCACAAGCTCTTTGATTCTTCTTTCTCCGAAAGGTGAAGTCTAAATTCCCTCCCCTTGAATGTGGGCCGCATTTAGGGACTGACCTCTATTCATGTTATGTGGCAGAGGTCTTCTGAGGCTAGGTCATGAAAAGGTTAACTTCTGCCTGGCTCTGTCTCTGTCTCTTAGACCACTCACTCTGGAGGAGGCCCACCATCAAGTCATGAGAACCTTCAATCAAATAGCGTGTGCACAGGCCCGTTGGAGGAACTGAAGCCTCCGAGAACTCACCAGTGTGTGAGTGAGTGAACTACCTAAAGACGGATCCTCCAGCAAAATTCCATTTTCTTCAAGGATTTTCCCTAGGCCATGTAACCTTCTTTCTTCCGAACTGCTACATTTCTTTTCCGTATTATTTTTGCTCTAATCATATATTGCCTCATTTCTTCATCTGTTATAAAATTTCTCATTTCTCTGACAGTTTTCATAGGAATCAGTGAGATTTTCATTCATTTAGTAGCTGTTGGCCTTGTGTCCCCCTCTCTCTACCTCTCAGGTCTCACTGAAGAGCTGGGCAAAGTAGAATCTCACTTTGGGGAGTTTTAATTTAGAAGTACAGTAGGGGGTGCGCCAGCCCCATATACCTAGGGTGGAGGGTTTGAACCCGGCCCCAGCCAAACTGCAAAAAACAGCCGGGCATTGTGGCGGGTGCCTATAGTCCCAGCTACTCGGCAGGCTGAGGCCAGAGAATCGCCTAAGCCCAAGACCTGGAGGTTGCTGTGAGCTGTGATGCCATGGTACTCTACCAAGGGTGACGAAGTGAGACTCTATCTCTAAAACAAAAAATAGAAGTACAGTACGGTAGCGGTAGCATTTGAGGTTAACAAGTATTGTACAAAGTTGAGATAGTGTTTTACGTAAGTCTCACTTTGTGTACCCAATTGGAAATAATGTAATTGTGACAAAATAGGAACCTGGATTTGCCTGGAATCCTGGCCCAGAGTCTGGGAGGCCCAGCAGTACAAGATCTCTAGTCTTGGTTTACTGTTAGCTTCCTGTTTATGTCCAACACTCATAACACCCCACGCCCTTGCAGAGCAACTGAGCTGGCATGTGGCGTTTTGGTCCTTGTGACTTAACAGTGTAACTAAAGAGCTTCGTATTATGCTGGCCCAAGCTGGTGCCTAATAAACCGTAGCAGCCATCATCCCCAGTATTATTGTCATTGTTGACTCTTCACTGGCAAGCATGGGTTCTACTTCTCTATCTCCCTAGACCAGGCGTCCTCAAATTGCGGCCCGCGGGCCACAAGAAGCGGTGTGATTGTATTTGTCCCCGTTTTGTTTTTGTACTTCAAAATAAGGTATGTGCAGTGTGCATAGGAATTTGTTAAGTTTTTTTTTTTTTTTTAAACTATAGTCTGGCCCTCCAACCATCTGAGGGACAGTAAATTGGCCTAGTAGCTATCCAAGGGTTGAGATTTTTAAAAAGAAAAAACCAACAAAAAAAAATTTTTGAATTTTCCACCAGATTTAAAGGGTAAAGGACACACATTCACGCATGAATTTGGGAGCATGGGAGAAAACAGAGGACTTGATGCAACAGTGCAGGTCGGCTTAGTGTTCCAAACATTTCTGGCAACCCCACCCACCCTCTGAGAGGTGGCAGCAGGTGGAAGGTCCCCTCAGGGCAAGAGGTCAAGTATGTTGTAAAGGACTGGTTCTTAATGGACAAGGGGAGAGAGCCCCAGAACAACTGTATTTGATTTAGAAATTGGCTCCCTCTCTCCAGGATGATGTATTTTCAGCTTCCCGGAGACTGGCTAGACTGGGAAATGAGGTGGGGGAGCCCCCGTGCGTCCTCTGCCCACAATGCCGCTTGTGGAGGTGTTGGCCAGCTTGACAGTCTCTGGCTTCAGTCCTGCTTTTCTTTACTCTGGCCCTTGTTTTGCGTGTATAAATATTTAACTATTAACATTTAAGTTTCTTACGAGCTGGCTGGAATTGACAATAGACTGTATACATTTTTTGTGTGTGAATAATAAGTATCTTACAAGCAATGCCGAGATGCCAACATTAGAAAGTACAGTTTGCAGGCAGCCTTAGGCAGGCTGGATCACTCTTCGTCCTCCCCTTCTGGCGCGGTCTCACTTTCCTCACCACCTTCAGCAGCCGAATCCACAGGTGTTGCTGTTGATATGCGCTCCCTGGAATAGGAAGACAATGGCAAGGCTTTTACTCTTAAAAGGAGCAATTAACTGGGTTATAGCTTTCATGTGAAAGGGAAAGGGAGGGGAGGGAGGGGCATTAATGGGATTACACCTGCGGTGCATCTTACAAGGGTATATGTGAATCCTAGTAAATGTGGAATGTAAAGGTCTTAGCAAAATAACTAAGAAAATGCTACAAAAGCTATGTTAACTAATGTGATGAAAATGTGTCAAACGATCTATGAACCAAGTGTATGGTGCCCCACGATCATACTAATGTACACAGCTATGGTTTAATAAAAATAAAAAATAGAAAAAATAGGAGCAATTAAACTTCTCATTATCCCCTCATTTTAGATAAGATTTTTTGTTGAGATGGAGTCTGGTCTGGCTAGATGTTGTGAGCAGCTCATAGTAACCTCAAACTATGGGGTCCAAATGATTCTTCTGCCTCAGCCTCCCAAATAGCTTGGACTACAGGCACCTGCCACAACACTCGGTTAATTTTTCTATTTTTAGTAGAGCTCAGGATGGCTTTGAACTCTGAGCTCAAGCAATCGTGCTGCCTCAACTTCCCAGAGGGCTAGGATTACAGGCGTGAGCCACCGTGCCCGGCCATTGTAGATGAGATTTTAAATTGTTCCCAGTCATTTACCCTGCATCCCTCTTGTAAATCTCTTCCTCATCAGAAGACTCCTTGTCGTGAAGCTTCTGGGCCATGTTTTTCTTGCGTGTGGCATTGAGAGGTCTGTACATATCCCTAAGCCAAAGTGGACACCTTAACCAGAAAAAGCCCTCCTAGAAAAGAGAAAGGCAGGTATTAATTCTGCATTTCTCCTGTTTTCTCTGGCCACAGCACTGAATCTTCCTCAAATTTACCTGGCTTTCACTCTGCGATGAGCATCTCCTATGCAGAAAGTCAAAAAAGCCCCTTGGGAAAAAACACACACACGAGACAATTAGTGATTCCTGCCATTTCCCAAGTCTCCCACGATGTACACCTCTCGTTTTATTGGGACTAAATCTGTGGCTCGGTCCATAATCACAGTGGGCAACATCATTATGGACCTGGAATCCTGAAAATCATTTCATGGAGAGACTTCCAGAAGCTCTCCATGTCTGTTTAAGAGGGCCCCGTAATGTCACTGGGGGGACCTTTGCGCAAGGCTTGGTGGGAGGTACAGGGAGGATTTTCAGCCCCACTTACCCCATTGGCCAAGTTCCCTTGTACAGTGAACAAAGTGTACAAACACACAGGCCAGAAGTACTTCACTCTCCAGAAGCATTTTACATCAGTCCCTTTCAAACCTAGTACCACAGATAGCCTTTGCTGGTGGGTGAAGGATAAAGTGCTTCTATTCTCCTAGAAGCTTTATCCTATCAGGCGAGTCCCGTCAAGCAAATGCCTGGGTCCAGCTAGAAAAATTATTTTCATACTGCAGGCTATTTCATACTGCAGTAGTTGTAAAATCAGTTTAAAGGACAAAATATCCTTTTTGAATATGAGCAGAATAGACAAAAAATCAGACTGTTTCCACATCTACTCATGTCTACACAGCATGTGCGTATTGAATTGTGATATAAAATGTGACTCACAGCCCAAGTAGAGAATAATCAATGGAGAAGTCCCCAGCTGGAAAGGGACCACCCTCTTTCTGACACTAGCACTGGGACCATGGAGCAAGGTAATTTCCTTTTCTCTGTCTCCGTTTTCTTATTATAAAAGGAAGAGGCAAAGTATTATTTAAGGTCTCTTCTAGTTAAAATTCTCTGACGTTTGGATAAATAGAGAATGGAGACCCCAAAGCAAGTAGAATGAGAAGGTAGGTTTTCCTGCCACTCTAGAGGAAGGATTCATATATTCTTGAAGGAGCCTTGAAGGAGACTAGCTCCCTTGCCCCTTCCCCAGAGCCTCCAAAAAGGCCTCTGGCCTGGCCCGATGCCCGCCACCGGAAGGAACAGGCACAACTACAACCCCCGCCCCTGCCTTCCCTTGAAGGACTGGTGGCAGCAGATTCGTCCTTGCCACTCCTGTCCAACTCAGCTTTGTCTGGGGAGCTAATTTTGCTGGATCCAGGCAAAGCACTAAGGCAGGTAAGTATTCTTCCTGCCTCTGGCAGTTTCCTCACTATAAAACGGAAGGATTGAAAGAGATGAGTTCTAAGTTCTCTAGTTCTAAAATTCTAATTTAAATCGCCAGACCAGTATTTACCTCCTTGGGACTGAGCCTGATTCTACATCTGTCCTTGCTGCTCTTCTATGAGAATAAATCTGTTTTGGAAGAAAACAGTCATGATTATCCATCATAATGACCAGTATCTCCAAATCTTTATTCATTCCTTTCAAGTCTTACCTACCCAGTGAGATAACTTCTATTTATCTATCTTTCCTTTCCTTTTTTTTTTTTTGAGACAAAACAAAAGGTGTCACCTGGGTAGAGTACTGTGGTGTCACAGCTCACAGCATCCTCAAACTCTTCGGCTCAAGTTTTGTGGCAACCTCAAACTCTTGCCTCAGCCTCCCAAGTAGCTGGGACTACAGGTGCCCACCACAATGCTTGGCTATTTTTTGGTTATAGTTGTCATTGTTGCTTGGCGAGCCTGGGCTGGATTCGAACCCCCTCCCAGCCACCCCCACCCCCACCCCCCAAGCTCTCCTGTATGTGGCTGGTGCCCTAGTCACTTGAGCTACAGGTGCCGAGCCAGCTATCTATAATTTTTTATTAGAGATAGGGTTTCACTCTGTCACCTGGGGTAGAGTATACTGGTATGATCATAGCTCACTGTAGCCTCACATTCTTGGGCTCAAGTAAGCCTCCTGCCTCAGCATCTCAGATGCTCAAGGCAGCATCTCCTGCCTCAGCTACTAGTTCCTAGTAGCTGGAGCTACAGGTATGCACCACCATGTCTGGCTAAAAGATATATTTTCTGAAGACATAAATTATTTTTCTGAGACAGTCTCACTCCGTTGCCCTGGCTAGAGTACATTGCCATCACTATAGCTCATTGCAACATCAAATTCCTGGGCTCAACCGATCCTCTTGTCTTAGCCTCTAGAGCAGTGTTTTTCAACCTTTTCACAGCACACTCGAACCTACAGTTAAACTTTGGCAGCACACTTAAATTATGTTGATCAAATAAAAGAGTAAAAAGAGAATATACTTACTGTGCTTTGAGCTTCTTTTGAACATAATTTAATAACGCCCTTTAAAAAGTTTTTCATGGCATACCTAAGATCCTGCCATGACACACGTGTTGAAAATCATTGCTCTAGAATACCTGGAACTTGAGGTGCACACCATGACCCCTGGCTAATTTTTCTTTTAGTAGAGACGAGATCTCGCTTTCACTCAGGCTGGTCTCCAACTCCTGAGCTCAAGCAATTATAATCCTCCCTTATAATCCTTAGGATTATAAGCATGAGCCATCGCACCTGGTCTGAAGACAGAAATTCTATCCTGTTTAATGGTTCTTTGGCTCTTTCCTTGGTATCTGCAGGCAACTCATTCCAGGATCCACTCCCCTCAGCCTAGCATACCCAAATCCAAAGATGCCAAAGTCCCTGTATTAACAGGTTGATTATCCCTAATCTGAAAACCTGAAATCCAAAATGCTCCAAGATCTGAAACTTTCTGATCACCACCATGACACTCAAAGGAAATGCTCACTGGAGCATTTTGGATTTTAGATGTTCAGATTAGGGATGCTCAGCTGGTTAAGTATAATACAAATATTCCAAAATTTGAAAAAAAATCTGATATCTGAAACACTTCTGATCCTGAGCATCCAGATAAGGGCCACTTAATCCGTATATCAGCCAGGTTCTGCTCCCATCTGATAGACCAGGAGCCACTTGGTCCACACAGCTCTCCTCTGCTTCATTCTGTCCTGATCTTGGGGTTCTTTCTTGGATAGCATCTTTAAGAAAATGGTTTGCCATATTTTTAAGTTCTCAGGGGAGGGAAAATGCTTCACCATATCCTCCAAGAAATGGTGACAAACCTCACAGAGAGTCTAGGCCCAGGCAGGCTGGAGTATTCAGAGAAGGCATCAGAAAGAAAGATGAACTTGAATTTGAACAGAGTCACAGGATTTCCATGGGCAGAGTTTAGTAAGAGAATTCTGGATGGGTAAAGGCACAGATGAAAGCAGGGATACGCATGATGTGACTGGGATATGGTGTGGGCTGCTTTGGCTAGAACAGAGGGTTGCCACAATAGAAAAAGTAAATCAAATAAGGTAAATTAGGTTGGATGGTGGGGTAAAATCATGATTGTCAGCTTATTAAACCATTCTTTTAATATGCTAGCACCTACATGTTGGGTAAAGTAATAGGCCATTATGAAATGGCCTATTGAACAAAAGGTAAACACAGGCAAGCGCCAGGAACAGGCCACTGTAAATATGACACACTTTGGAATAGCCAGGTGCAAGGTTTAGCTGAGGTGCTTTAACTGAACCTGTGTAGACAATGCCTTGCACAGTGGAGAAGGAGGATGCTACCTGAATCTAATGAATCTATAAGATGACACCTCTATCTCTTGCTGTGTCCTTTCTCCCCAGGGTAATGACAGCTCCGTGAGGGTGGAGATAATACATCTCTTGTCATTTCAGCAACAAGGAAAGAAATCAGTGGTAGAATGAGAGTGATTGGTGAGTACATAAAATTATTGACAGTTTTGGGTTGGAAAAACTTTCCTATCACTTCAACTTTGGCTTTCTTAAACTTAATTTCTCCAAATAATCTAGTGGTTTGTTATCTTGGTTTCAGTTCTATAGCGATCTCCTGGGAGAGGGGTTACTTTAAAAAAATCCTTGGTATATATTACAGTAAAGAACAATGCATACCTTAGTCGTAGTGACTGAAGAGGAATGTCAAGTAATAGTAGGTGGGATAGTGGCTTTGATTTTCAGTTCATGAGTACTGAATCTATTAGCAAGGATGTTATTCTGGAAACCTGAATGATTGTCCTTACCTCAATAAGACAGAAAATTATAATCAAAATCATCACTATTACAGTCACAGATATCGCCAAGATGAGTTTGTTGTTATAGCCATATCCTGGAACTCCTTTAGTGAGCTAAAAAAGGGAAAGAATAATCAAAAAACCACCAAAGAGATGGAAAGAATGAGATCTAACTATTCAAAACTCCACCCTCCCAAGTAAGTAGCTTATAGGTTCTTAAAGAACAAAGCAAATCTAATGTGTTACATAATCTTACTATTGAGTATTTTGTTCTACATCTTCTTTATCTTGAGTGTTCTGTCTGCTTCATTCTCTAAATGAGCAAAGTGGGAGATCACTGTCATGGCCAAAATTACATGGCCAAGATAAAATATGGACTTGTCTACCTGGGCCTTGCTGCATGGATGCTTTCATGGTATATTCTAAACCAAGGGTATCCAACCTTTTTTTCCTCTGCCACACATGGGAAGAATAAGAGTTGTCTTAGGCCACAGAGTAAATACACAAATACTAATGAAAGCTGATTAGCAAAAAAAAAAAAAAAAAAAAAAAAAGGAGGGGGTGTCTGTGCATACTTTTCATGATATCTGACACCACATATAAGTGAAAAAAAAGTCCTCACAGAATCATCATGCGGCCCACAGGCTGTAGGCTGGACACCCCTGAACTGATGGAAAAGTCCAGGTCTCATGTTCCCGTAGTCATCCTTACCTCACTTGACTCCTGCTCTTTCTGTTCAGCCTGGGCTTCTGTGCTCTCCTTGATGTAGTTCTCACTCTTCCACTGATCCGTATCCCATTCTGCCTTGGATACTTTTACTTCTTGCTGCTCACTCAGAAGCTTCATCAGGAGACCTGTTCTAGAGATGAGCTTGGCACAGGCCAGTTGCACATGGGTCTCAGAGCAGTCCATTTTCAAAGTCCGGATAACGTGAGAAATGAGCCTTCTCACGTCGTTGTTGGGGATGAGGGATCGGAGCTGCTGGTTTAGCTGCATTTCAAATTGATCACCCGGGGACGCGAGCAATGGGTAAGTGAAGCTTTTTTCCATGTTGGGTAAGTCAGTGCCCGTGTTGTGGTATTCCCACAGAGTTTCATTGATTTGTTTAACAGTCGGTATTAAGAACGCAGTCCCAGTGGAATCTATAGCGGAAGGATTCTTATCATTTGTACTTTCAGAGATAGTTTCTTCAGGTATAGCAGTGTTTTCCATAAAACTGTTTTCTTCAATACCATTTCCTAGAGGGGATACAGTAGTGATTTCTGTAACAGATTCTGAAGGAGCAAGTGATTCTGGAAAAGGATTCTCCTGAGGACTCAGCTCTTCTGAAGGTGGAAAAACCCCATGTGACGGGGAATTTATAAGGCTCCTTACTGCAGAGAATGGAGGCCGCTTTACAGGCATCTGTCCATGGAACACTGTTTCTTTTCTAAACTTTTGACTTAGTTTGGCCGCAGGTGTTCTGTGGGCCACATGGGAATGAGGTTTATGAAAGCGGTATTTTCTTCTAGAATGTACAATTGGTTTACCAGCTTCCATACTTTTAACTCTAGCATTTGCATCTTCTAAAACAAAAATGGTGTCGCTCATGTCTTTTGATTGTTTTTTAACCTCAGGTAGGGATTTTGAGGTGGCAGAAGTAGAAGGCATGCCAATATACTGTTTGAAGAAAGAAGAGACCGCAGCCTTGTGCGTCTGCGTGAAGGAAGGCTCGGTGTGGAAGGAGCTTCCCACAAACTTCCGAGGCCTCTGCACCACGTCAAACTGTGTCATTTCACTCGGGATTGGTTTCCCAAGCGTTCTTTCTTCGGCCACTTTCTTCGCTGTCGGCCAGGTACCCTGTTTCCTCTTGATTCTTGCCTCCTGTAAGAGCTTTCTCCGTAGGCGCTTGGGCCCTTTGAGGAATAGCGTCACTTTCTTCAGCCCCCTGTCTCCACTCTCACTCTCTGTCAGGCTATTTTCCTGTGATTCAGCAGTTGCCACTTTTTTGGGAAAGATTTGGCGTTTAAGTTTGGGACCTAAAAGGCCAGACTGCATAAGCATGGCAGTTTTTTCTTTCTTTTTAACCTCATCGATTTTTTCTTGAATTTCTGCATCTAACAAATTTTCCAGGAAATAGAGCTTCCTCAGTTTATTTTTGTAAGCTGAATTGCTGGGTCCAGATTCAAGAGGCTGAGCCTTTGTATTGTTTTTCATATGACTTAGGGGCTTCTCTCCTTCCTGCACATTTGAGAAAAGCAGTTTAATGAATGGTAATAATGTTGATTCTACATCTTCTAGATTTCCCTCTGAGAAATAAGGCAATATGTAATTAAGTGCACTAATGACATCGCTTTCATCATTGAAGTCCATCTGGTCACTCGTGAAGCCTGACAAGCTGACGCCATTTTTATTTGCGGATACCTCTGGCTCAATGGTCAGCTCGGTGCTCGTGTGCTTCTTCCGAGCCTGTAATACCTTCATGAGCGCTCCCTCCGCATTTCCTACACTTGCTTCTTCAACTGTCAAAAAAGAAGAGACTGCTTTTGACGATGGAAGGCTGATGGCATAGCTTTTTGCCAATCCACAGCCATATAACCCAGTCAAAGAAATTAGGAGTCAGCAAACAGAAGAGTGCCACTTAGAGAGGAAAAAAAGAAACCCCAGTTTAAACCTATACAATGGAATAATAAAAGGAGAAAAATATCTTTGGGAAAAGTGGCTACCTACTCAGAACATTCCATAATGTGACATACAGTTACTCTACTTGGGGTTATTCCACTGGTCCCTCAAATCCACTTGCCCAGCACTCAGTAAATGCCCAAGATGGGAGACCCTTGCTCCCTGCTCCTGGCTGAACCAGCCCTTCTGCAGCCCAGACTGTCCTGCCTCAGATGCAGAGGGGGCATGCTTGTAGATGACTCTGATGAAAGACAGTTCCCTAAGGGGACCAAGAGAAGAGATGCTAATGTGGAGGCCCCAATCCTATTGCTAAGACATCCTTATCTGGACATGGCCTTGTCATCTCCCCACCAGTTCCTCTTCTTGGCCCCTGCTCTCATGTATCCTAGCCTGGATAATAGGAGGTTCTGCACAGAAAAAACACTAGGTAGATTCTGGTTCTTTCCTCAATTTGGGCTGGGATCTGGGATGGAGGTTAAGAGGTTTTTAATTTCCAGATTACATGCTTATGTGGCATGTTCAATGAATCTAAGGAGTAACAACAATTTTAGATAAACATTACTTGACTTCCTAAAATGCAGAAAGGAAAAAGCAACTTTTGTCAGATGCCCACTTTGCTTTCGTTTCATGTCTATAATTCCCAGCTTTACTTGTGGAACCATCCAAAGCTTCTAACTGCATGAAAAACAAGTGTACCATCGTGTAGCTGGGTTCCTGTCCAGAATTAAAAGTTTCTGTGGTAGTGGTTAAAGGTCAGAGGAGTAGGTAAGCATCATGAGAAATGAGGAACATGGGCTATGGAGAACCCAAATTTGGGGATAGAAGGCCTGAGAATAGGCTATAGCACTTAACGCCTCTGATCTTGTTTTTCCTCATCTGTAAAACAAGATTAAAAATGTTTGTTCTGCCTACTTTCAGGAGAGAAGAGACGAATACAATATAATATAATATGTGAAAAATTGTTTTGGAAAGTACGCAACTTTAGTATCACGGGTAGAGATCTGTATTCAAATTGTCTGGACATGAAAGCAGTCACATTTTGATGAAGTTAGTGCTAATAAACGTAATATGAGAAAAACACTTAAAAAAGCACGCGAGTGTTTGTTCTGTGGATATAAATGCTTTAGATTTAGAGCAAGTTCAGAGTTGGAGAGTCTAAGAATGGAAAAGCCCTCTGTTTCTTTAGAAGGGCCAGGTAGCAATTTCTGCTCATGCAACTGGAAACTCTCAGGCTCCAAATATCACTTATACTCTTTGTAAAAATAAACGAACCAAAACCCGATCTATACCTGTCCTATAAGGCAAAGAGCTCTTGAGACGTAATGGATATAAAACCAGTTACAAACTTTGAGGAGCTGTAGAGACAAGTTATTGGTGGGGGACAAAACACCAAGCAGAGACACAGTACAGAGTATGTGGCCGCTAATGTTATACTCTCCCCCTTCCGTTCCTTCCTCTCTGTCCTTTATGGATGTGGAACAGTTACATTATTAAATTATGTAATAATAATTGAGAACCTGACTTTCAGCCAGGGAGTAGTTCAGAAATACAGGGAGTTTAACTCTGAACGAATAAACAAGAATAAAGCAATTTCATCATTAGCTTAAAAATTCTCAAATTAAAAACTTAAAAAACAAAATAAAAATTAAAACAATTTATCATTAAGCAATTTAAACTCACAACAATCTTCTGTGCTGTTTCCTATACATGCATCACAATGTAGCTTCACTGTCTTGCAGACAACCTCAATATTATTTTTAAATTGGCAGAGGCAGCAGGCCATATGGCTAGGTAAGATCCTATAAATGGAAACGCAGAGAATTAAATTAATGGTAAAGGGATGACTTCAGTTGGTAGAAGAGGGAGGTTGAAACTACCGCAGGGCTAGGCAAAAAGAGTTCTTGAGGCATATGGCCTGGTCAGTTGTTGGGTAGGAACCAGAAAGCCCAAAGGAAAGGAGACAGAGAGATGGGTGAACATGGCAGTGGTTATGGTATGCCTAGAGTAAACGTGATAGAGATTAGAGGTGCCAGGTATGGTAGCTTTCACCTGTAATTCCAGCTACAGGGGAGGCTAAAGCAGGAGGATTGCTTGGTGCTAGGGTTTGAGACCAGCCTGGGCAACATAGCAAGACCCTGCCCCTACAAAACTTTTTTTTTAATTAGCTGGGCATTGTGGTTGCAGCCACTCAGGAGAGTAAGGTGGGAGGATTGCTTGAGGCCAGAACTTTGAGACCAGCCTAGGCAAGATAGCAAGACCTCATCTCTTAAAATAATAAATTTTTAAAAAAGGAATTAGAATTGGGTGACACTGATTTGTAGTTTCATTCAGAAATTATCTTCTCCCATAGAAGACAGAAGAAGAAAATCTGTCTCACTTTGGGTTGAGAGGACACAGGAGGCAGACTTCTAAGAAGAGTCTGGAGGCCCCAAACTTCTAGAATTCCTTTCTCAATTACTGTTGGGAGTGGTAAATATTAGAAATTACTGTGGGCATAAATGATAGCTTAGTTTAAACCACTTTATAGGGTTGAAGAATAATGAAGATTTCATTGGCCAAATGTGGACAATTTCAGCCTTCAAAATAATAATGATGATAATCAGGTACAACATAATTACTATAAAGAAGAATCCATGAATTCACAGAAGAATCCATGAATTCACAAAAGGGAAAGAGGGCCAGCTCTTCTTTAATATTAATAGAATAATGCCAGCTATGTAGAAGGAATGATATAATTAGAAAAGTGTCATTTTGCAAACACAATAATAATGGATTTGGATAGTGATTATCACTGATACACAGTTGGTTGGTTTGTTTGTTTTTTAAGACAGAGCCTCAAGCTGTCACCCTGGGTAGAGTGCCATGGCATCACAGATCACAGCAACCTCCAACTTCTGGGCTTAAGCGATTCTCTTGCCTCACTGATGCACAGTTGGGTAAAAACATGTTTTGAAAGCAGGATTTTCACTGATCTCAAAGCATCACCCCGGAGATTATTTATACTTATTATTGTTTCTTCTTGGACTTTTGTCTAAGATCAAATGTATTTACACATATTAATTAACAATGGAAAAAATAACTTCATAATTGAGAGCTCTAGAAGATATCACTTTGTAATCAAGTGATCAAACTTAGCATTATGGGCCATCTGAAGTCATGAGGTAGGAAGAACACATCGTCTATTTATTAATAGTATTCTTCCTCAAAATGTTTTACCTGAATCTAATCATGAGGAAATAGACAAATCCGGATTGTGGGAGAATTTACAAAACAACCCTGTTAGACTCTTCAATGCATGAAAGACCAAGAAAAAGTAGACAAATGTTTTACACTAAAGGAAACAGAGACATAACGAGCAATGCCTGATCTCTGATCGGATCCTGGATCAAAACAAAACAGATTTAAAGATTATTATTAGATTCTGGCCAAGATGTAATAACAGGGACATTGCACCCCTGGCCAGAAACAACCAAAATACCAGATAAAAGAAACAAAACAACAGTTTTAAAGACACTGGACATCAGGCAATGAAGGACAGTGATCTCTGTAAGATGTGAAATAAATGAAGTGAGCCCCGTGGCTGCCCTAGCTTACTTCTTTGAGAGAGTTTCCAGGTCATGGTGCTAGGAAAGGAAACTGGTGGACTCTTCGATTAAGGAAATGGAGCTGAGAGTCTGGGAAAACCAAGGTGGCTAGAAGTCTCAAAGCAGAGTACTAGAGAGAAAAGAGGCACACAGAACATGAACTCAGGAGACACACAGAGGGAGCTCTTGAGTGTTCAGCAAAGTACTGATTGGTGCACGTGTATGAGGAAACTACTTGAGGCTAGGAAAAGAACCACCCAAAAGTATCAAAAAATAATTAGATGTTGCTCAAGATTAGGAAGACTGCCTGTTAGCATAAGCTAGATAGGACAATCTCATGATCCATGGGGCAACACGTACCAAGATCCAATAGAAAATTACCAAATATGAAAAGAAGCAAGAAAATATGACCCATAGTAAAGAAACAAAGCAATCAATAAGAACCAACTCAGAACCTACATGGATAGAATGAGCAGGCAAGGACATTAAAATCGTTATTTCAAAAACTTAAAACTTCCCAAAATGAAACACAAGGAGAAACAAAATAAAACATGAATAGAGCATCAATGAGCTATGCAACAATATTCTGGGCCATAAAACAAATTTGAATAAATTCAAAAGAATTCAAGTCATTCAATATGTGTTCTCTGATCATAATGAAATTAAATTAGAAACCAACAGAAAGATCTGAAAAATCGCCAAATATTTGGAAACTAAACAACACCTACGGTTTTCTTTCCTTTTCTTCCTTTATTTTTCTTTTTGAGACAGGGTCTCACTCACACAGGCTAGTGTGTGGTGGCATCTTTATAGCTTGCCGTAACCTCAAATTACAAATTACAAAACCTGTGCTGTAACCTCAAATTACAAATTACAAAACCTGGGCTCAAATACTTTTAACAGCATGAAAAGACAGGCCAGGCACAGTGGCTCACGCCTGTAATCCTAGCACTCTGGGAGGACAAGGTGAGTGGATCGCTTGAGCTCAGGAGTTTAAAACCAGCTTGGGCAAGAGCAAGATCCCGTCTTTACTAAAAGTGGAAAAAGTAGGTGGGTATGGTGGTGGGTACAAAGCTACTTGGGAGGCTGAGGCAAGAGGATCAGCAGATCCTTATATTTCAGTTTTCTGGTTTTGAGCCCAGGAGTTTGAGGTTGCTATGATTTATAACACCATGGCAATCAACCCAGGGTGACAGTGTGAGACTCCTGTCTCAAAAAATAAATAAATACATACATACATACATACATACACACATACATAAAATTTAAAAAGAATGAAAAGACAAACCACAACCTGAGAAAAGAGAAAAGATAGTTACTAAACACATACCTGAAAGACTTGTATCTAGAGTATAAAAAGTACTCTTAAAACTGAACAAGAAGATAAATATCAATTAAACTACAGGATCGGATTTGAACAGATAATTCAGTACAGAAGATATTTACACATGAATAGATATTCAATAGCATTAACTATTACAGAAATGCAAATTAAAACCACAATGAGATTCCACTATACATCTACTAGTAGATTTTTCAAGAAAACTGAAATAAGGATCCGCTGAATACCTGTAGCAACTGCAACTTTCACATTGCTGGTGGGAATACAAAATAGTACAGCCGCTTTAGGAAAGAAGTTAGCAGTTTCTTAAAAAGTTAAATATATACTTAGGATGTGATACAGTAGTCCCACCCTAGGTACTTACCTGAAAGAAATGAAAACGTATGTTCACACAAAGACATGAGTATGAGTGTTCTTAGCAGTTTTCATAATTGCCAAAAAAATGAAAACAACCCAATTGTTCATAAATTGGTGAAAGGATAAGCTGATATAGCCATACGACACTCCCTTGCTATCTGTGGGGAACTGGTTCCAGGACTCTGCAGATACCAAAATCTGTGAATGCTATAATATTTGCATATAATCTCTAGTATACTTGAAATCATCTCTAGATTACTCTTAGAATATTATGTAATACAGTGTAAAGGTCATGTACATTGTTGCTATACTGTATTTTAACACATATTATTTTTTATAGTTTATTCTCTCCCCCACCCGCCCACCCCACACCAAATATTTACCATCTGTGCTTGGTTGAAGCTGTGAATGAGGAGAGAACTAACTGCACTGACAGATACAACAAGAATAGTAATATAATATCAAAACAATTATGCTAAGTGAAAGAAGCTTCACACAAAAGGTTACATACTACATCTGATTTCATTTCTAAGACAGTCGGGAAAAGGCAAAACTATGGGGATGTAAATCAGATTGTGGTTGCCAGGGGCTGATGGTGGGAGGAGGGGACCGACTGCAGAGGAACATGAGAGGCTTTTTTTAGGGCACCAGAAACATTCTATTTGGGGAATGTGATGGTGGTTACATAATTATACATTTGTGAAAATTCATTGGTTGGTGCACCTAAAAAGAGTGAATTTTACTGCATAAAAATTATACCTCACAAAAACTGACTTAAGAAAATATAAACCTAAAAAACGTACTAAGTGAAAATAAAGCTAAGAAAAAAATAACTTACAGTTTTTCCAACTCAAGAGTTGTCATGAGGATGTTCTCGACTGTTGTAAGTGGGGCTTGTGTTGTTCCCATGTCTCTGAAGGAGAAAGTCCGAAGAGTCAAGATATTAACCCCAACAGAAAAATTCTGTACTTAAAAACATATTTCAAGGACATGTCAGCACTTCAATTTTTGTTTCTATATAAAACAAGCCAGCTCAAGAGTTTGTCATAGAAGATGATTACAGAGCTTTTACTGAAGAAATGTAATTATCTTCATTTGTAGCATCAAATTAATGACATCGAATAATGGAATGTATACACTTTTTAACATTTATCTTCCCATTTTCTTATTGGATTCACCTCTCAGGATTACTTCTTTTTTTTTTTTTTTTTTAGGGGGGAGGTGTTTTTTTTTTTTGCAGTTTTTGGCTGGGCTGGGTTCGAACCCGCCACCTCCGGCATATGGGGCTGGCGCCCACTCCTTCGAGCCACAGGCACAGCCCTTTATTTTTTATTTTTAAAATAGAAGCATCTATTCTTTTTTGCTTTCTGGGATAAATGATATTCCTACATGCATCTATATATATTATATTTATATACATTCCTCAATACTACTGTTCTCTTTCCCTGCTGGCTGTCTTGCCCATTCATTACACATCCATTCTTAATCTCTTTTCTTTGCCAATAACCTTTTTTTAATAACCAGTTAAAGTTTAAATTATGACTTTTTAGCCTAAATTCAACATACTTAATCTTTGATGAAAATAAAAAATAACAGCAGAAATAATCTCATGATTCATGAGATGACCGCAATACTTACAGATATTTTAATGCTGGCAATTTATAAAGATATGAATCTTCAACAGTTGTCAGAGGATTACGATTGAGAATTCTGAAAAATGCAATTGAATTAAAAATACCTGTATTTCAATGTACATGTAACTCCACAAAGAGTTTATAGTCGTTTTTTAGTATGAAACTTGTAGGTAAAAAAATAAAAACATTTTCTGTTTTTCCCTTCAATCATCCTAAGACTCTGCCAAGCACTTTTCCTTTGGGAACAACCCAGGTTTATTATGCCAGTTACCCTCCATAATCTGAGGTGTTTGTCTTTCATCTTTTGAAAATTTTTTTAAATCCGTGGTTTAATTTATCTGATTAAGAAAAAAATGGACCAAATCCTTGGCTTTAGAGCTAAAGAAAAAGGGATAAATCTGAGAGAAGGGAATTCTTGTCACACACTTGCACTCACATCACAGCCTTTGTTACTGTGCTTGTAATCACCTGGGCACTCGTCAGTCTCCTGGACTGTCAGCCCCTCGAGAGTGGGGACCACAACTTAGTGACATTGTCATACCTGTGCCTGGCATGGTGCCTGAAAATTATTAGATATTTAATCAATGTTTGTTGAAAAAATCATTTTATTTAAATATCAGTAAAACGAATAAATTAATTTTGATGCAAATTTGTATTCCAAAATGCTGGAACAGATTTTTTTTTCCATTCTTAAAAGCAAACAAACAAAGCAAAAGAGAGAAATAGCGAGAGAGAAAAGAAAATCTGCCTTTAGGTTAACTCTACTCAACAATTATTAGTGTACTTCTGCAGAACATTATAAAAATAACAATTATATAGCTAATATCTATTGGGCTGCCGGTCGTTTGTGATCAGCATTTTACATTTAGTCCTCAGAATAAGCTTACGTGGTAAATATTATCTTTTATAAATGAGGAAACCGAGGCACAGAGAGTTTATATAATTTGTCCTAGACCACTAAGCTAGTTAGAAGCAAAGCTGAAATTTAAAGTTAGTTCTGATTGCAAAGCCTGTGTTTATCTTCTCTGAAGAAAAAAGGTTTAAAATAGCTGTTACTTTAACCTTAATTCTGTGGCAACTAAATATAAAATACCTTTCTAAACTTCATCTATTCATCTGGGAGAACCTCTTGAGAATGACATTTCTCTTTCTACTCCTTTTCCCAATCACTTCCCGTGATTAAATATTTAATTAGCCCATGGCCATGGAGACTTTAGAGATTTAAAACCATATTGTAGGCTGGGCGTGGTTGCTCACACCTGTAATCCTAGCACTATGGGAGGCCAAGGTGTGTGGATTGCTTGAGCTCACAGGTTCACAGGTTCAAGACCAGCTTCAGCCAGAGCAAGACCCTGCCTCTAAAAAAAAAAAAAGAGCTTGGCGTTGTGGTGGGCACCTGTAGTCCCAGCTACTCGGGAGGCAAGTACTCTTGTCTGAGACAAGAGAATCGCTTGAGCCCGAGAGGTTGCTGTGACCAATGACGCCAGAGAACTCTACTGAGGGTAACAAAGTGAGACTCTGTCTCAAAAAAAAAAGGGGAAGAAAACCATGTTGTAGGTGACAGCAGTGAAAATGGTGGAGTAAAGACATCTGAAAATTCATCCCTTCATGAAAACAACAACAACAACAACAAAAATATGGCCAAAATGTCCAGAATCAATGTTTTCAGAACTCTAGAAATTTAATCAAAGTCACAATGCAGCAACCCAAGGAGTGTTTATTCAGGAAAAATGGCTAAATTTCAGTAAAAACAATGAGATTTGTGTTGTTTTAGCTTACCCTAGACCATCTTTTGCTCCCAGCTCAGTAGTAGCCTTAAAAATAGCACACATCTGGGTGGCACCTGTGGCTCAGTGGGCAGGGCACCAGCCCCAGATACTGAGGGTGACGGGTTCAAACCCAGCCCCAGCCAAATTGCAACAAAAAAACAACTGGGCATTGTGGTGGGCGCCTGTAGTCCCAGCTACTTGGGAGGCTGAGGCATGAGAATCGCCTAAGCCCAGGAGCTGGAGGTTGCTGTGAGCTGTGTGACGCCACAGCACTCTACCAAGGACAATAAAGTGAGACTCAACAACAACAACAAAAATTAGCCCACATCTCTAGTACCAAAAGGAGGGAGCAAAATGGAGCCAGAGCTCTTTCAAAGCCACAATTCCAATGAACTGTCATTATTTGACCTGTTTGTTACATGGAAGACCTTCCTGGAAAGGCTTGCTTCTATTTGACCTAAAAGAGTGTTTGTGGAAGACAATTATAAGAAGTGTCTTAACATGGCAGCTACATGAGGCGATGGGTAAAAGTTGGCACCTTTTACCAATAGATGGCTTGGCACCTGCAGCTCAAGCGGCTAAGGCACCAGCCACATACACCAGAGATGGCGGGTTCAAATCCAGCCCGGGCCTGCTAAACAAGAATGACAACTACAACCAAAAAATAGCTGGGCGTTGTGGCGGGCGCCTGTAGTCCCAGCTACTTGGGAGGCTGAGGCAAGAGAATCGCTTGGGCCCAGCAGTTGGAGGTTGCTGTGAGCTGTGATGCCACAGCACTCTACCCAGGGTGACAGCTTGAGGCTCTGCCTCAAAAACAAACAAACAAACTAACAAAACTTAATAGAAAAGGCCTAGGAATGAGATATCCATAGGAACTCTGAAATACTCCAACATTTCCTTGTTAAACTGGAAGACCATGAGTCATATTCCTTGAAATCTGGAAGGTCATATACATATTTAGGACTGTGAGCCTGGTCAGGAAACATCAGAGAAGTCCCTAACCTCTCATCCATGTCTGATTCTGAGGTTCTGCACAAAGCAGGAAATGAAAGCTAAGGCAGAGCTATAAAACCATCTTGCTGAGTGCTGAAGGTACGCCCTAACACGCACACAAGCCCCTTGGGAAAATCTCGGAGACTTACTGGTTCTAGACTTTTAAGGAAATCTCTGTTCATTCATCAGCAGACTAACCTAACCTAGTAGAGATTTCAGTGGCCACACATGACAACAAATACAAGCCTTTACCAAATTAGTTCCAAAAAGTTACTAAATAAATTAATAACTACTATAATAAGCAGCAGTACACACCAAACCCTGGTGGCAGGGATCTGATTTCTAGAATTGTTACATTATACGTAGTATTATTTAAAATATCCAATTTTCAACACAATTTATAAGGGACACAAAGAAACCATGCACAGGGGTGGGTGTGGGGGTTGGCAATCAGTAGATACTGTCCCTGAGGAAGTCAAGATATTGGGCTTACTAGACAAGAATTTAATTCAACTATTTGAAATATGTTCAAAGACATAGGGAAAACGTTTAGTTCTATAGATTAAAGTAGATCAAGATCAAGGATAGGTACACAGAAGCCTAAACAAATACTAAATGAGAAACTTTGCCTTTTTGGGCCATGTGGTCCAAACATCCATCCTGAGCATAATTGTCCTCAGGATGGGGTTTATACAAAAAAAGATGTAACAGGAAATTTATTAGCCACCTTAGGACAAATCACTAAAGAGACTAAAATAAGGTGACACAACAAAAGTCTCTAAATTCCTTAGCTTAAGTGATTAAGTTTCTAAATTCCTTGGCCTTTTTGTTACAAGCCTGCAACTAAACCTCAAAATATAGTAGCACAACACAGATCAATTAATTTTGTAGCCTTGCCTTTAACATTTTGATTTTTACCTTCATGTTGTCTAGAAGGTTTAAAAGCCTCCATGAGTACCTGTCCACCTCCAGTCCCATCTGGCCTAAAACACTTCATGGATGTAAGTCCTTTTGGCTCTTCAGTTCTCTTGGCCATGAGGGTCCCACCAAGGGCCTAGATGGAACCAGGGCAGGGGCCATACCATCCCAGCTGTTGGAGCCTAACATAGCCACACACAAACCCTTCACCCTCCTCCTCCTCCTTTCCTCCTAAGACAAAGACACAAAGGGTCTAGTTACCCACACCCCCTCAGAAATTCACACCAAAGGACCCTAACATTCTTGGCAAGCTGTAGAATTTGCCTACCAGCTACCCTACACCCCTGTATTTGAAAGAGTTCTCTAACTGCCCCTGAGCACAGACTTTTGCACTGCCCAGGTGAGTCACCCTTCCCTTCTAACAAACCTGGCCCGAACATCCAGTCTTGCTCTCGGGATGGGACAAAATAAGAGTCTGGCCATCAATGGTGCCTCTGGTGGATCTTGGCCAAAAGGGAAGAATTGTGAACCAAAATAAAATCTTAAGCCGGGGGGTGGGGGTGGGGGCACAGATCTTGGCCAAAGGGAGAAATTGTGAACCAAAATAAAATACTTAAACCAGGCGTGGTGGCTTAAGATTTTTTTTTTCAAGTTTCAAATATTTTGTTTTCTTATTCATACAGTATGAACTTTACTAAAGATCCCACAAAATGATGTACCATGCAGAAGAAAAACTAAACATTCAACATAAACCACCCCTCCCCTACCCAACCCACACACAAACTAAAACAAGAAAGAAAGAAAAGGAAACAAACCCATTCCCCAGTAAGGAAATAATGTCTGCACTATTTTTCTGTAACGCCAGCCAAGATATGCACAAGCAAGAGAAATAGAAAGCATTTGCTAAATTATTTGTAACAAATACTAACGTACAAAAAATTCACAAAAAACTAGGTTCCCCCTTGAAGCAGAGCACATGGCAGTTGACACTGGAACAGATTAAACCACTGGCTGGGATTATAAAGCAGAGGAAGATGTTACATGAAGTGGAGATTTTCAGTTTGAATATTAACATTTCAAAAGTTTGGCAACATTGTCTTTTAAAATTATGCAAATTATGTAAACAAGAGGTATATTTTAAATTGATCTACATGCAAAATTCCATGTCATGTAGGGACACCAAGCACCGGGATTTTTCTCTCACAGGCAGAGCCCATGATGTGCAGCACTCAGTTGAAGGAACAGCCAAGGCAGGAGGTGCACTCAGCTTAAGATTCAGTCACCTCTGGGTGGCGCCTGTGCCTCAGCTGGTAGGGCGCCCGCCCCATATGGCGAGGGTGGCGGGTTCAAACCTGGCCCCAGCCAAACTGGGCCAAACTGCAATAACAAAAAAAAATAGCCAGGCATTGTGTTGGGTGCCTATAGTCCCAGCTACTTGGGAGGCTGAGGCAAAAGAATCGCTTAAGCCCAGGAGTTGGAGGTTGCTGTGAGCTATGTGACGCCACGGCACTCTACCAGGGTGATAAAGTGAGACTCTATCTCTACCAAAAAAAAAAAAAAAGATTCAGTCAACTCGTTCAACCTGCCCTTTTCCACTCATGATTATAAAACCAATTTTTATAGAATAACTATATCAGGAAATACTGTCATACAAAGCTAACCAAAATGTTTTTCTTTCAGCCAATAGTACCTTTGCAGAAAAGGGAAGGGATAACATCAAGTGGTAGAACAGGATATACTACTTTTATATCACACACATCTATTAAGTTATTACCCATTACCAATTATATGGGCAAATCAAGGAAAACCATTATGCATTCTCTATGCCTTACAGTAAAGAGAGGTACAAATTTGAATAGAATTTTGCTCTTCTGTGACATATAATTAGCAAGATTTCTCCCATTTTAATCACAAATATATATGGGTGTTTAGTACATATATGCACATTAAATGTTCCCAGTTTTTATTTGCTGCAAGTCTTTTGAAACATAAAGGGAAATTCATGGTTCAAACACAAGTTTAATGACAAATTATCCATTTACTGAAACAGATGGATATCCAAAGCAGTTACACGATTATTTCACGTATTCTTCAGTAAGTAATGCATATAATAAATCATGACTGCCTAAGCTAGCTTCTGGCCTTTATGTATAAAATCACAACTGGTAACTTACACTTACTCAGGGACATTCAATAAATGCAATGGCTCCTAGTTGTAAAGTAACAGAATGAAGCAGCCATAAGCACTGTGCAGTTATCACGTGCACACAAGAACTAGCTCTTGGCAGTAGCGCTGAACTATACTTTCTCCTCAAGGAGAGGCATATTAAAAGCTGCTCAGCAGTGAGACGTAGTCCCTGGAAATATATTCTTAAGTATAAATAAAGTTACAGACTCCTTTGTTACAAAAATGTAATTAAGGTAAATAATAAGACATTAACAAATGCTTTGTCAATCTCTCAAAGGAGAAAGCACAGGAAAAGGAAAACAGCTGGCCTAACACCGGGCTCAAATTGTACAATCTCCTATCTATATATAAAACTGTGTGAAATAAAAACATAAACAAACAAAAAAAAACTGTGTGAAATAAAAGTAAGGATGTTTTATGTTCTGCTTGACACTTTTACTCTATTTTGTTTCTGAATCAAAGTATATTAAAGCCAACCTACTACATACATAGAAAGCTACATATATCACATATAAATATTTACATATGTATATATACTTTGTTATAAAACATGAAGAAAAATAAATTAAAAACCCAACCCTTTCCCTTTCTCCACCACACTGATATGCTCTTTTCATGTTGCTGTTCTTCAGACTTTAAAGTGCTACACTGAGTTATTCAGAGAGTAAGAGTTCAATAACACTTGGTTGGCTTCATGAGGCTCATGTTGGAAAACGTGGCTTCAGAGAGAAAAATGCTTCCATTTGAATACACAGAGAGCATTGCTGGGCATCTTGAGCAGATCTTCAGAGATGGATAAGAAAGCAGAAGTGTTGGGTGGTACTCTTTAAAAAGAGCCACACATCCACCACCATCTTTTTGTGGATGTCTAGGCCACCTACAACAGCACAGAATTCTTCAAAGGATATTCTTCCATCTCCATCCTTATCTGCATTTATTATGGTTTTGTCTACGATTTGCTGTAACTGTGTATCTTTCAGATTGCTCCCCACCATCATCTTCAACACCTGGAAGAGTTCCCCATTGGAAATCTAGCCATCCTTATCCATGTCATAGATAGGAAAAGCAAACCTTAACTTCTGCTCCTTATCTCCTTTGACACTGAACTGAGAGACTCCCTCGATAAATTCTTTGAAATCTACTTCTCCATTCCCATCTGTGTCGAATCTATCTATTACTCACTGTACTAAAGAATTCTGTTGTAACTCAGGCAGAGATATGAACTCTTCCACACTCAAAGAACCAAAACTGTCCAAATCAAGCTTCTTAAATCTTTTTCCTAACGTTTTAATTTCATCTGCACCAAAGTTTGAGCACATTTCCAAAGGATGACTTGCCTCATTTCCCATTTTGCTCGGCGGGTCGGAGGCTCGCTGGAGTGGAGAAGTGTCAGCGCTGAGACGGGCTCCAGGCCAAGGAGGCCCAGCTGCGGCCCCGTGTCACCTGCGGGGAGGGGGTGGCGTTTGGGGAGGGGAGGAGGCGTTGCAGGGCCCACGCGGCCTGGTGATTGGGCACGCGAGGGACCGGGCAGGGTGGGGTGGAAGAAATTAAGGTCGAGATTCACAGACGAGAGCGCGGGAGGAAGAGACGGCGACAGGGAGGAGAGGCAGACAGGCAGAAAAGAGGGGCAGAGGGCTGGGTGGCCCGGGGCTGCAGCCGCACGCTCACGCTGGAGGCTCTTGCTGACCCGCAACCTCAGGCGCGACAAAGGCGGAGGGCGGGAGAGGGAGGGGAGGGCCGAGCGCAGCAGCGCGCTGGGCGGAGGTGGGGGCGCGCGCGGCCGGCGGCGGGGGCGGGGCTTCCGGGAGCTCCGTTCATCCGGAACCTGCATGCTGGCTCGGCTGCGGCAGGTGAGGCCTTCTAAGGAGCTGTGGTTTGTAAGATTTTATTTTAGTTCACAACTCCCCTTTTGGCCAAGATCCGCCAGAGGCAGCATCGATGGTCAAACTCTTACTTTGTTCTATTCGTTGCCAGTGAAAGGTGTAAGCGGAGATGAGATGACACCACAGCACTCTACCAAGGGGCGACAAAGTAAGATTCTGTCTCAAAAAAAAAAAATAATAATAACTAAAAATAAAATCTTAAGGCTCCCCCCTCCAGCTGACTAATTGGACCCCCCTCTTGGCCAAAGGGCTGAGTTGCTAGCCCTAAGAGGGGAAGTCAGAAATGCCTCATCAAGCCCCCTCCCTTCTGGGAGACTCATTAACAGGCCTGAGGCTATAGAAGACAAACCTGTTGGTCCTCTGCTTACTTAACAGTTCACTGGAGTCTAGGTATCTGTCAGATGTGTTGTCTCTAATTAACAGATGTCCTTAACTTAAAGGATCCCAAGCCTTTAGCCCCAGGGTCCTCAAACTGCGGCCCGCGGGCCACATGAGGCCATGTGATTGTATTTGTTCCTGTTTTGTATTTTTACTTCAAAATAAAATTTGTGCAGTGTGCATAGGAATTTGTTCATAGTTTTTTTTTTTTTTTGAACTATAGTCTGGCCCTCCAACGGTCTGAGGGACAGTGAATTGGCCTCCTGTTTAAAAAGTTTGAGGACGCCTGCTTTAGACAAAGCTCCATTTCTTTAACCAATTACAAATCAAAGAGTTTTAAAACCCACCTATAACCTGTAAACCTCCATTTTCAGATATCCCACCTTTTTAGGCCAAACCAACTTACACCCTGCCTTGTATTGATTTATGACTTTACATGCAATTCCTGTCTCCCTGAATTGAATAGAAGCAAACTAATCCAGTCACAGTGAGTCCACTTGCTCAAGGTTTCTTGGGCATGGGTCCAGGCCACGGTCCTCAAATTCAGTTCTTAGAATAGACCTCTTCAAATTATTTTACAGAGTTTGCCTTCTCTTCTGTTGACAATGTTCAGTGAAGGTGGTGAGTTCAATACATTCGTACTGATGCCATCTACATCTCTTGGTGGAGGGATCTAATGAATCTGGTTCTTTGGTGTGAGGGCAAAAGAAAAACAGACCCTTGTGTTCTTCCTCTATCAAGGCATCAGTAAATTAACAAGGGAAGAGAAGAGGTCCCTATAAGACCAGCCTCTGTAGAAACTGTTCATCAGTTCCACACACACCCTAAACCCCTTCCTCTAACCCAAAATGAATGGCGTGAAATTAGACTTCCAAACCTCAAGACAGGTGGACAGTCTTTTCCAAAGTCAAGTTTAGAAGAGGATCTTCACCTTGAGTCTAAAATTTCCTTCAGGCCATAGATCATATATACCTACCATGATCTGCTTGTGTCACAGAGAAATTATTGAATTCTGAGCTGAAAGAAAATAAAACCTACATAGTTTTTTTTTTTTTTTGAGACAAAGTCTTGCTTTGTTGCCCTTTGTAGAGTGCCATAGCAAGACAGCTCATAGCAACCTCAAATACTTGGTCTCAAGTGATCCTCTTTCCTCAGCCTCCCAAGTAGCTGGGACTACAGGTGTCCACCACAACACCTTGCTATTTTTTTCTTTTTTGGAGAGAGGGTCTCATTCTTGCT
Source organism: Nycticebus coucang (assembly GCF_027406575.1). Taxonomy (NCBI): domain Eukaryota; kingdom Metazoa; phylum Chordata; class Mammalia; order Primates; family Lorisidae; genus Nycticebus; species Nycticebus coucang. The sequence goes on along the minus strand of NC_069800.1, from coordinate 6,099,898 downwards.
CAAGCTAGTCTCGGACTCCTGAGCTCCAGAAATCCACCTGCCTCAGCCTCCTAGAGTGCGAGGACTACAGTTGTGAGCTACTGTGCCTGGCCCCTCTACATTACTTGTTGAAGGGTTGTCAGGAAAGCAAGTATGTGGAATTAGGCTAAAGTAATGTATTTTCTTTCTGAACATTTTTTGCACTATAGCTTAACATGAACACCATTTTCCCCCACAGTGCAAAGATGCCCACAGATCATTCTTCATAGGTATGTATTTTTAAGAAAAAATAAGGTTTGGTGTGACAGGGAGAGAAGTGCCCTATGGCAGATTTTCTGGAATTCTTTCTGCTTTACCATTTATTTATTATTATTATTATTTTTTTGGCCGGGGGCTGGGTTTGAACCCGCCACCTCCAGCATATGGGGCCGGCGCCCTACTCCTTTGAGCCACAGGTGCCACCCTGGTTTACCATTTAAAAGAAACTGACTCTGGGTGGCACCAGTGGCTCAGTGCATAGGGCACGGGCCTCATACACCAAGGGTGGCGGGTTCAAACCCAGCCCCGGCCAAACTGCAACAAAAATAAAGAGCCAGGCGTTGTGGCGTGGGCCTGTCGACTCAGGTACTTGGGAGGCTGAGGCAAGACAATCACCTAAACTCAGGAGTTGGAGGTTGCTGTGAGCAGTGTGATGCCACAGCACTCTACCGAGGGCAATAAAGTAAGACTCTGTCTCTACCAAAAAAAAATAAATAAATAAATAGAAAACTAAAAGAAACTGACGCCGAGAAAACATCCTTCCCCTTTTGCACCCTGGAGGACTTTGTGTTACGCTTCCTTCTTTGTGGCTGTATGCTGTATACATTTCAGCGGTTAGAAACTGTACATGAGTAGGAATCAAAGTTATATTCAAACGTAGGATTTCAAGGACAATTCACATATCAAAGCAGCATTGCTAGGGCTCCCAAGACAATGCTAATTTGAGCATTACTTGCTTGACATCTTTTATCACCCATACCAAAGATCATTTCTAGGGAAAGCAGAGCATGTCATATGGAAGTTACACAAGTCTCCTGGCCCCTTTGTCCCTTAGTTTCCTCACCTGAAAAAAATGGATGGATCCTTTCTCTGAAATATAAATATAACTTTAAAAAAAATTAAAACAGAAAAATTGGATAGATCTTAAGATATGCTATTCAGAGTTCATAATGAGCTTATACCTAGTTAACTGATAACTGAATGATGCTTTTACACATAGCTTTTTATGTGTTCATCTATTTAACTTACACCTTGTGTAAAAATTGCATTCCATGCCACGCCTGAAACGTTCCGAAGCTCAGTTCAGTGATTAAATTGCAACCAAGATTTCTACAAAAAACAACAAGAAAAAGGAAAGACATAAGCCGATAAAGAAGAAAAGATATTCTTTCAGAGCATTTATCATTTGGCAGTGATTCTAACTTATATATGACAAAACATAACCTCAGTACTTTCTCCGTACATGAAGGAAATTTTGCTGTAGAAGATATTGGCTCATGATTTATACTTTCATATTTACTATACATGCAATGTGTAGATACAAACCAGTGAATGCTCAGCCAATACTTGTGTTAAGAGATCTTTATTTCTCTACGACAGAGTTTTGCAACTTCAGTGCTGTTGATATATTAGCTGTATAATTCTTTGGGGGATTTGTCCTGTACATTGTAGGTCAACAACATTCCTGGCTTCTGCCCACCAGGTGTCAGTAACATACCCACAGTTGTGACAACTGAAAATGTCTCCAGGCATTGCCAAATGTCGTCTGGGTACAAAATCCCACTAGTTGAGACCATTGTTCTATTATGATCCCCTCTGATCTGTGTAATAATTCTCACACTAATCTTTGCTAGAGATTAAATGAATTTGCTATATAATTTTAGTAACTTTCTACTAGTAAAATTTTAATCATATTTCAAAATGAATAGCAGAGGGTTTATAAGCTTAATAAAAGTTCCAAATGTAATGAAGTTCTATTTGTAACTTACACATACTGCAGAAATGGTAGTGATTCAAAGGTACGTCTTTCAATAAATTGGATTTTATTGCAGGATAAATCTCTAGAAAAAGTGAAAGGAAGACATTGCCTTGATTCGATACCAAATTAGTAGGAACAACTAGTAGAGTTTAGAATGATAATAATGAATATGTAGCTTTTGTCTACATTCTAAGCTTTTGGACTTGTATTTGAACTTTCATAGCCTCCTAATGCTCCCTGTATTTCATGATTTTCACCAATAAAATATGCAACTGTAGATCTTAAAAGATTTTGGATGTAATCTTTCCCTGGGCAGCAGGAGACTTGATTAAACAACCTTTTGTAGCCTCATCAAATTCTAGATTAGAAGCTTCAAGTTTTTATTTTTCTATATAATTTCTAATATGAAAAGGAATAACCTCACATTTTACACCTTTCTGGTTTAATTCTGTTTTTCTAAGCTAGTTCAATACCAAAAGAGATAAAAGCTATCCCTTCACATCCTTTGAAAGGAAGTTACCCTTCTAATTAATACATAACTTTGAACTAATTCAGAATTATACCATATTAATAGAAATTCATTTTGGTTTTATATTGCCTTAATATTCCATGAAAGCAGTTTTTTCGGTGGTACAGTGATGGGACGTACCAAAAGGCAACACGGAACTGGATTTTTATTTGAAAACACCCCTTAACTATAGTTGACTATTTCTCTTGACTCCAGTTTATCCCTCGCTCTTCACCTGGCTGTTGTCACTCTGTTCTGACTGGTATCTCTTCCTTCTAAACCAGTGGTTTTCAACCTGTGGGTCGCGACCCACAGGAACTGTGTATTAAAGGGCCGCGGCATGAGGAAGGTTGAGAACCATTGTTCTAAACTATCCTGCACACAATTGACCAGATGAACTCTCCAGAAGTGATTCTCAAAGACCAGCATATAGGAATTTATGAAAGATGCAAATCCTTGGCCTTACTCTAAACTTTCTGAATCAGTAGCTGTGGAGTTGTAGTCCATAACCAAGGCCTAACAAGACCTCCAAGTGCTTGTGGTGCAGACTTAAGATGGGCGTAAAGCATGGTGGTATAGCATGGTTCCCTGTGATGGCTTTTGCTTGGCATTCAAAGCCCTGGAAAGTCTGGCTCCAGTCTTCTACTCTCTCTCTTTGCACTCTACAGGTACTCAAAGCATTCCTCAAATACTTTGCTGTATTTTGCCTTTCTCCCATTTCCCTTTTCCAAGTTTAGACTATTTCCCCCCAAATCTGTCCCAGGAAATCTGTCTAAGGATATCTGATGTCCTTCTGATAGATCCTGTTCTAGCAGCATTGCTCTAGGAACATCTTCTCTGATCCAAACTCAAGTCTTTTCTCCTCCTTCTGTGCTCCAGAAGCAGTTTGTCCCTCTTAGTGCCCATAGCTATGTCTTCTTTTCAATGTAGTTATTTTTGCTCCCATTTCTTTTAAGTATAAACTCCTTGAAAGCAGGGATTAGGTCTTGCTCATCTGCAAGCCCACTGTGTTTAAAATTGACACATGAGAATACAGTAGAACCTCTCTAAGCTGATCACTTACTGGACTATAACAAACCAGGCAACATACAGTGGTGGTCGGCATAAGGAACTTCCACTGAGCACATGTGGCGCATGTCTGGTCTGTGAAAATGAGGTAAAATTATGGAGATGGTCAACCATGGAGGTTCTACTGTATTTATAAAATGAGTGAAAAGCCGAGAACGAGGAGAAGAAGAAAAAAAACTATTTTAAAAGAAATGCAATTTTATTACTTTGTATCCTTCTTCTGGGCCTTTGCAACCAGCCCTTTGTCATCCTCTTAGTGCTTGTGGCGTTATGGTTGATGCTTACATGTTTGTTTCCCCTGTGAAATGTTAAGTTCTTAGAAGGGTAGGAATCCTGTCTTACTCATCTCTCTGACTCTAATATTAGGCAAAGTGGTTGGCATATTCTCTTTGTTTTTTTAATTGGTTGGCATTTTTTAAATGAATGAGAATATATCCTAACATGAAAGATTAGCTTACAAAATATGCATATTTCATTGTGGAAGTAAGGAAGGGCCTACTCCATTGAGCAATTATGTCATTTACTTTTTTTCCGAAATGTGGCAGACGTGCCTAAGAAGACCAGTACCAAAGTGGTCATGCCTTTAAGGCCTAGAAGGTTAGATCATTCAAAGGACTATTTTTAGTGTCATGTACCTACTTCCCTTAAGTCTTCTACATTTGAAAGAAGAATCTATTTGCTAAAGAGCAACATTAGTGAGCTTAATAAAGATTAATGATGTACACACTAATTTTTTTTTTTTTTTTTTTGTAGAGACAGAGTCTCACTGTACCGCCCTCGGGTGGAGTGCCGTGGCGTCACACGGCTCAAAGCAACCTCTAACTCTTGGGCTTCCGCGATTCTCTTGCCTCAGCCTCCTGAGCAGCTGGGACTACAGGCGCCCGCCACAACGCCCGGCTATTTTTTCTTTTTGTTGCAGTTTGGCCGGGGCCAGGTTTGAACCCGCCACCCTTGGCATATGGGGCCGGCGCCCTACTCACTGAGCCACAGGCGCCGCCCGATGTACACACTTCTTGACCACACTTCTTTGCCGTGGGAAAAGGATAAAACTCAGACTTTCATAGCAAGGGATATAGTATCTTCTTAGAAATAAATACTATGCAAGTATTTATTGGCGGGTTCGAACCTGGCCCCGGCCAAACTGCAACAAAAAGAAAAAATAGCTGGGCGTTGTGGCGGGCGCCTGCAGTCTCAGCTGCTCGGGAGGCTGAGGCAAGAGAAGCGCGTAAGCCCAAGAGTTAGAGGTTGCTTTGAGCCGTGTGACGCCACGGCACTCCACCCGAGGGCGGTACAGTGAGACTCTGTCTCTACAAAAAAAAAAAAAAAAAAATTAGTGTGTACATCATTAATCTTTAGAAATAAATACTATGCAAGTATTCCCTCCTTGGCAATAAGGCAGGAGAAATTTTCATTTTGTAATTTGGGAAGAATTAGGAGCATTGGTAATATGCTTATTCATTGTAAACATTTCTAGCTATACCATTTAACCATAATTTAAACAACTTTTTTTTTCTTTTTGAGGCAAAGTCTCATTCTGTTGCATCAGGCCAGAGTGCCATGGTGTCAGCCTAGCTCACAGCAACCTCAGACACCTGAGCTCCAAGCTATCCTCCTACCTCAGCCTCCCGAGTAGCTGGGACTATGAGCACCCACCATAATGTTTGGATAATTTTTCTAATTTTTAGTAGATACAGGGTCTCACTCTCAATTAGGCTGCACTCGAACACATGAGCTCAAGGGATCCTCCTACCCTGGACTCCCAGAGTGCTAGGATTACAGGTGGGAGCCACTGCACCTGTCCTTAAACAACTATTTTCAATAAGAATATAGTAATTTCTGCTATGAAATCCTCACTGCCAGCCTATTCTCTTAAATATATATATTTACTACATGATTAAATTAAATCATATCTATATGATTTTAATATAATGTTCTTATATTAAATATTTAATATTCTTTAATATTTTATATTTTTAAATATATTTATTCTTTATAATTCATCTGCTTATTTAATAGTTAAATGTTAATTTAATTCAGAATAAATTATCAAAAAATTCTGGATTAATGGCATTCAAACTAGTGTAGATGGTCTATATTTTCCTTTCCTTTCCTTTGAGCAACAACTTAAAGTTTAATTCTTCTCATGCTACTAAACCAACTTTTTCAAATCCTTTTCCTTTCTTTCTTTTTCTTTTTATTTTTTTTTGCATTTTTTTCTCCGGGGCTGGGTTTGAACCCACACCTCCAGCACCTAGGGCTGGCACTCTACTCCTTTGAGCCACAGGCGCCACCCAAATTTAGCCTTTTCCTGAAGGCTAAATAGTAATATTTCAGGCTTTGTAGGTCACATATGGTCTCTGTTGCATATTCTTGTCTTTCTTTTTCTTTTACAGACCCTTTCAAAATGTAAAAAGCATTCTTAACTTACAGGCTGTAAATAAAAACAGACTGTGGATTAGATTTGCTCTATGGGGTGTAGACTAAATATAAATATAAGCAGATGATATATAAAACTTATAAAACAAGGTTCAATGGGTGTCAATAATTGCTCAGATGTTATTACCACTTTTTCCTTATAAGCAAAGTTTTTTTCTATCCGTATTTTATCTATATGATTTTTAAAACTAAAAATGCACAGAGATGGGCTAGAGACGGGCTAAAACTCTACACGGATTTAGAGAACTGCAGCATTTTATTGATGAAAGAAGTTTTAGAGATTATCTAATTTGAACCCCTTATTCACTTTACAGATCATATCACTAAAAGCTCATAAATAAATATGATTAACTAACTAACTTACAAATACTGGAGGGATAGCAGGCCTTCAAATGAATCTTTATGTAATTCGGTCAAATGATTTTCACTGAGAATTCTGAAAAAAGATAAGGTTATTTGTTATTTCTTTTTTAAGATTTTATTATTGTTTCGGGTTAATCTGAGGGCACAAAGAAATAGGTTACAATGTTTGCATTAGTTAGGTAGAGTTCCTCTTATAATTGTGTACTGCCCCCAAGAAGTGTGCCATACACTCGAACATTGGGCCCATTGAGTGGGAGCACCTCCATCCTCCTCCTTCCCCTCTCCCTGCTCCCTCTTTCCCCTTCCCAGACCTTGAATTGATTTGAGTTTTTCTCTTATGTGGGAATGTATCAGATTATCTACTGGCCTCATGTTAGTATTGAGTACATTGGATTCTTGCTTCTCCACTCTGTGATACTTTACTAAGAAGAATGTGTTTCAATTCCATCCAGATTAATACAAAAGATGTAATGTCCCCATCTTTTTTAATGGCTGAATAGTATTCCATGGTATACATATGCCACAGTTTGGTATATCCATTCCTGGGTTGGTGGCATTTAGGTTGTTTCCACATTTTGCCAATTGTAAATTGAGCTGCGATAAACAACGTAGTACAAATGTCTTTATGATAGAATGATTTTTTTTCTTCTGGATACATGACTAATAGTGGGATTGAGGAATCAAATGGGAGATCTAATTTGAGTTCTTTGAGGATTCTCCATACTTCTTTCCAAAGAGGTAGAATTAGTTTGTAGTCCCACCAACAGTGTAAAGGAAGAGGTTATTTCTAAATAAAAATGCAAACTATTTGCCATATAGGACTAACTCCTATCTGTGGAGGAAACCTGGGTAATGGTGCCAATTGAATACACTAATTCTTATTTAATTTCAAGGTGGCAACATCTGCTTTGTTTTCATTCAAACCTTTTTCACATTTTCCTTTTTGTGTCCAAATCTCTACACACACACACACACCCCTACCCACTATCCCCACCAAATTGTATATTTAATGCCTACTCTCTAGATCACAAAATCCCTGTTAGAACCCAACACTGGTTCTAATCAAGACCAGCAGAACTGCCATTTCCTCATCTCTTTCCCCCCAATTTTTTTTTTTTTTGTTGTTGCTTTTTTTGAGACAGAGCCTCAAGCTGTCATCCTGGGTAGAGTGCTGTGGCGTCACAGCTCACAGCAACCTCCAACTCCTGGGCTTAAGAGATTCTCTTGCCTCAGTCTCCCAAGTAGCTGGGACTACAGGTGCCCGCCACAACTCCCAGTTATTTTTTGGTTGTAGTTGTCATTGTTGTTTGGCAGGCCCAGGCTGCATTTGAACCTGCCAGCTCTGGTGTATGTGTCTGGCGCCTTAGCCACTTGAGCTACAGGCACGGAGCCCCACAATGTTATTATTAAAGCACCACATGGACCTATGTCAGGTTACAAGTGAAGTCAGTAGGCTTTTCCTCCCATTTAAAAAATGTTTTTTTTTTTTTTTGAGAAATACAATGTGCATAAAATGCATATAACTTAAATGTTCCGTTTAAATAATTGTAAAGCAGGTACCCATGTAATATCATCATGTCAAGAAAGAGTACCATGAGCATCCAGAAGCTCGTGTGGCCCTTTCCAATCACAACCCTCTCTCTGACCTCTGAAGATAACCACTATATTAACTTTTATAGTAATTTACTTGTTTTCAAAATATAGTTTTACCTGTTATATGTCAGTCATACACAACATACTTTAGTTTTGCCTCTTCCTGAACTTTATATAAATGGAATCATATTACAAGGGGACAAACTTTAATGGAAAATAAAACGACATCTCTATTTTCAAAAATGAAAACTCAGAGATCACCTATACAAGTTGAACTGATGACACACAAACTACTACTGTATTTTTCCAAAATAACTTATGTATCTAAATTGACTGCTTTAATAAATTAATAAGAAAATGATAAAAACAATTCAAAAGGAAAATGGATAAAGGACAGAAAACTCAGAAGAAACACAAATGTTCACCAACTTTTAACAAATAAAGGTATTTAAATTCAAGAGTAATCAGAAAAATTCAAATTCAGACAGGACCCTTTTTGTTCACCCATCATATCAGCAAAGAGTTGGAGAATACTCAGTGGTAAAATGCTGTCATATTCTCTTGAGTATAGTATAAGTTGGCACAACTTTTTGAGGACAATTAAAATTTAATACCTACATTGTCTTCATATCAACCATTCCATTTCTAGATATCTGTTCTACAGAAATATTTGCCCAAGTTTACAAAGAAGCAGCAATGCACCTAACAAGAAAACTGGACATAGGAGGGTGTCGCCTGTGGCTCAGTGAGTAGGGTGCCAGCCCCATATACCGAGGGCGACAGGTTCGAGCCTGGCCCCCACCAAACTGCAACAAAAAATAGCAGGGCATTGTGGCGGGCGCCTATAGTCCCAGCTATTCAGGAGGCTGAGGCAAGAGAATTGCCTAAGCCCAGGAGTTGGAGGTTGCTGTGAGCTGTGATGTCAGGGCACTCTACCGGGGGTGACACAGTAAGACTCTGTCTCTAAAAAAAAAAAAAAAGAAAAGAAAACTGGACATAATCTAAACATCCATCCATAGGGGAATTATTAAATAATTCATGCCACATCCATAGTATGGAATCCATAATATGGAATGATGCAAGAGTTTAAATGAATAGGGTAACCCTCTAAGTGCTGTGAAAGAAAAATCTAACATGTATCATGAAGTGAAAGAATCAAGTTGTAAGATGTTACCATTTCTATAAAACAAAAAACGTAAGGCCACACAAAAAATTTCTTTTGCTATATGTAAATATGTATGTAGGCAAATACTTGGGAAAAGGTCTGGAAGGATATACACCAAACTTAGGAGTAGTGGTTACCTCAGGGACCAGGCATCAGGGCACAAGGAGGGTTTCCATTATACCTGTTATTTTGTTTTTATATATTAAGAGTATGATGTGTATTACTTACATAATAAAAAATACATTTAAATTGACTCTTTCTAAGAGAGCCCACCAAATTTAATTTTTAAATAATCATAGAATTATAATCAACAGACATTGATTTGAGATGTGGAGGAAGAAATACCTTTCCTTAAAAGTGCTGACCTCAAAATTCTGGACCAAGAAGGATCTTACAACGCAACTAAGTTTTTGTACTCATATCTGGAGAGAATATACTCACAATTTCTCAGTCCAACGGTATGATTTCCATACATTCTCATCAATGTAAGAAATAGCATTTCCTTGGAAATTTCTGTGAAGAAACACAGGAGATATTCAAATACAGAAAATACTTACAGTTTTCTCATTTCCAGAGCTATGAGCTTCCTAGTTTGCACAATTAATCAAGAAATAATGTGGGGATTCCTGGAGATTCCAGGTGTCTCTGCAGCAGCTTCTGTCACCCTGTGACCTGCAGGTACTGGGACATCTCGGGAGCTGGGAAATGATGCACAGCCAGAAAGAAGAAGGCGGAACCGAGGATTCTGAGCAGCGTTTGTCTCTGGAGTTGGGCTCTGAGCTACGGCCTCCTCTTCAGCTGTTCCCTTCCCTGGGGATCCTAAGTGTCTCTGCAGCAGCCTCTGTCACTCTGATTCTGCAGAGAATTGACCTGCAGGACACCGGGACATCCCGGAAGCTGGGACATGCCCAGAGCTGTCTGAGCAGCTGTCTGCCTGCAGCGCCCAGCATCCCTCCCTCGTGGTGACATTCAAAAGGTCCTCAGGGAAGAATCCAAAGGAGTGTTGACATTCAAGGACATGTCTGTTGAATTCTCTATGGAAGAGTGGGCCTACTTGGACCCTGCTCAGCAGCATTTGTATGGGGAAGTCATGTTAGAGACCTACAGAAACCTGTTCTTCCTGGGTCTTACTGTCTCTAAGCCAGAACTCATCACCTGTCTGGAGCAAAGCAAAGAACCCTGGAAGGCGAAGACACACCAGACACTAGTCAAGCACCCAGCTCTATATACTCATTATACTGAAGACCGTTTTCAAGAGTGGGGCACAAATATTTTATTTCCAGAGATGATCCTGACCAGATATCAAAGCTATGGCTCCGAGAATTTAAACTTAACAAAATATTGGGAAAGTGTGTATAAGTGTGATGAGCAGAAAGTAAGTTACAGTGGACTTCACCAGTGATTAACAGCTACCTATGGCAAAGTATTCCAATGTAGTAACTCTTTGAACACCTTCAGACAATTGTTAAATCTCAATGGACAAATAATGATATATACCTTAGAGAAAACTTTTAATTGTAAAAGCTATAGGAAAGCCTCTAACTTCTGGTCACATGTTACAGAACATAAGATCACTCACATTGGAAAAAACAGTCCAAATGCAAAGAAGGTAGCCAAGTTTTTCAGTCTTGCTCAAGATTTGATACTGGAGAGAAACTAGACACGTGTGAAAATTATGGCAAATGTCTTAGCCACAGTTCAAAATATCGTAACCATGAGAATTTTGATACTGGAGGAAAAACCTACAACTAGAAGGAATGTGACAAACTTACCAAGCAACACTCACACGTTTCTGAACAAGAAAAAGAATTGATTCTGCAGAGAAACCTTTCAAATGTGAAGAATGTGGCATAACCTTTAACCAGCACTCTCTCCTCTATAGACATCAAAGAATTCATTCTGGAGATAAACCCTACAAATGTCAGGAATGTGGCAAAGCCTTTAACAAGTACTCAAACCTTTCTGTACATCAAAGAATTCATTCTGAAGAGAAACCCTATGGATGTGAAGAATGTGGCAAAGCCTTTAAACACCACTCACACCTTTCTAGACATCAAAGAATTCACTCTGGAGAGAAACCCTACAAAGGTCAAGAATGTGGAAAATCCTTTAAGTACTACACAAGCTTTTCTAGACATCAAAGAATTCACTCTGGAGGGAAACCCTACAAATGTCAAGAGTGTGGCAAAGCCTTTAACTTTGACTCAAACCTTTCTGTACTTCAAAGAATTTACTTTGGACATAAAACTTACAAATTTAGAGAATGCACTAAAGCCTTTTTCCTTAGTTAAACTCATAGTGAACATAACAGAATTTCTTGTGCAGAGAAACTCCACAAATGTGAAGAAGGGGGCAAGGCATTTACACTGTACTCAACCCTTTCTGTTCATCAAAGTAGTCATTCTTGAAAGAAACTACAGTGGTCAAAATGTGGCATAGACTTTCATTGGTTTGTGAACATTACTAGACATTGAAGAATTTATTCTGGAGAAAAACCTTTTAAATATGGACAGTGTGGCAAACTCTAACTCAAATTCAATCCTCACTGTACATAGAGGAAATCACACAGAGAGAAACCCTCCATTTGAAGACGGCGGCAGTGCCTTGACCTGGTGTTGATAGCATGCTAAGCATAGAAGAATTCAAACTGGAGAGTAATCCTACAAATGTGAACAGTGTGGCAATGACCTTAACCAGAGCTCAAACCTTAACATACGAACATTCATATTGGAGAGAAATCTTCCAAATATCGATAATGTGGCAAAGGTTTTCAGTGGTCCTCAGTCTTATTAAACATCAGAGAAACCATAGGAGGGAAAATGGAAACGATGTGAAGATGTGGCAGAGCCTCATGCCAGTATGCACTGTTTTCTGTACACAATAGAATTGATGTGGAAGAGAAAGTCTAAAAAGAAAAAGAAAGAAAGAAAGAATGTGGGGCTATGGGCTCAAATTATAAGGCATCTCCTCAGAAGCTTAACTTCCTGTCTGTCCAATCTCTTGGAAGATAATATCAGTTATGAATGAATAAATGGATAAAATCACTTATGTGTCTAAATTATCATATATCAACTGTTGCTCTTCGCAGATGATATGATTGTATATCTGGAAAACACCAGGGATTCTACTACAAAACTCTTAGAAGTGATCAAGGAATACAGCAGTGTCTCAGGTTACAAAATCAATATTGATAAATCGGTAGCCTTTATATATACCTACAGTAGTCAAGCTGAAAAAACCGTTAAGGTCTATATTCCATTCACAGTACTGCCAAAGAAGATGAAATATTTGGGAGTTTATCTAACAAAGGATGTGAAAGATCTCTACAAAGAGAACTATGAAACTCTAAGAAAATAAATAGCTGAAAATGTTAACAAATGGAAAAACATACCATGCTCATGGCTGCGAAGAATCAACATTGTTAAAATGTCCATACTACCCAAAGCAAAATACAATTTTAATGCAATCCCTATTAAGGCTCCACTGTCATACTTTAAAGATCTTGAAAAAATAATACTTCATTTTATATTGGATGAGAAAAAACCTCGAATAGCCAAGCCATTACTCAGAAATAAAAACACAGCAGGAGGAATCACTCTACCAGACCTGAGACTTTACTATAAATCGATAGTGATCAAAACAGCATGGTACTGGCACAAAAGCAGATTAGTAGATGTCTGGAACAGAATAGAGAACCAAGAGATGGGTCCAGCTTCTTACCGTTATTTGATCTTTGACAAGCCAATTAAAAATATTCAGTGGGGAAAAGATTCCCTATTTAACAAATGGTGCTGGGTGAACTGGCTGGCAACCTGTAGAAGACTAAAACTGGACCCACACCTTTCACCATTAACTAAGATAGACTCTCACTGGATTAAAGATTTAAACTTAAGACATGAAACTATAAAAATACTAGAAGAGAGTGCAGGGAAAACCCATGAAGAAATAAAAAATAATAAATTATCATATATCATATATATACATGCACACATATACATATACACATATATACACACATGTACTTCCATGACTTTTTTAAAAAAAGTGTAAATATATCCATGAATGACATGTTTGAAAGCAAACTGTTAAATGCCTTACGATCAGTTTCAGCTCTGTGGATAACTTTAAATCTTTACCTTTAACACTGTTCCCTATTCCTCAGCAACAATTTTTTTTTTTTTTTGAGGCAGTATCTCACTATGTTGGGTAGAGTGCTGTGGCATCACAGCTCACAGCAACCTCAAACTCTTGGGTTTAAGCAATTCTCTTGCCTTAGTCTCCCGTGTAGCTGTGGCTACAGGCACCCATAACAACGCCTGGCTATTTTTTGGTTGCAGTTATCGTTGTTTAGCTGGCCCGGTTAGGAATCGAACCTGCCAGCCCGGATGTATGTGACCAGGGCCCTACTCACTGAGCTACAGGCGCCGCCCCTCAGCAATAATTTTACCTATTTACTTTATAGGTGTATTTTTCCCAGTTGGGGGCAGGGGTAGAAATAAGACAGTCATCTGCCTAATGCACATTTCCATTTAACCAGAAGCTTTCTGGTTGTTTAATGCTCAGAAATTTAAAAAAATGCCCAAACTGATCTTCTCTCCCTCAAATTGGCTCTGACTGCTGCACTTGTTATATACCACCATCATTATCTTTTTTTTTTATTATTAAATCATAGCTGTGTACATTAATGCGATTATGGGGCACCATACACTGGTTTTATAGACCGTTTGACACATTTTCATCACATTGGTCAACATAGCCTTCCTGGCATTTTCTTAGTTATTGTGCTAAGACATTTACATTCTACATTTACTAAATTTCACATATACCCTTGTAAGATGCACCGCAGGTGTAATCCCACCAATCACCCTCCCTCTGCCCAACTCCCCCCTCCCTTCCCTCCCTTTCCCCCTTCCCTCTATTCTTGGGTTATAGCTTTCATGTGAAAGCCATAAATTAGTTTCATAGTAGGGCTGAGTACATTGGATACTTTTTCTTCCATTCTTGAGATACTTTACTAAGAAGAACATTTTCCAGCTCCATCCATGTAAACATGAAAGAGGTAAAGTCTCCATCTTTCTTTAAGGCTGCATAGTATTCCACCCCCATCATTATCTTCATCATGCAGGACAGAAACCATGGAGTCACATTTGATTTCTCCCTTCCCTATACACATCCTCTCCCAACTCATTAGTTGGTCACTAAATCCTGTCCTTCCTTTGTAGTATCCCCAGGACTTTATTCCCACTTCTATCACAAGCACTCAGCTTTAGTCCTTTCTCACTTTACTTCTAAATTTTGCTAGACAAGTTTTCCATTTGGTCTCCCTGAGTTACGCTTCCCCCTCTAGAGCATGCTATGTATGGATTCTAAAATAATCCTTTTGTCTTTTATTTTTTTTTGTAGAGACAGAGTCTCACTTTGTGGCCCTCAGTAGAGTGCCGTGGCCTCACGCAGCTCACAGCAACCTCCAACTCCTGGGCTTAAGTGATTCTCTTGCCTCAGCCTCCCATGTAGCTGGGACTACAGGCGCCCGCCACAATGCCCGGCTATTTTTTGGTTGCAGTTTGGCCGGGGCCGGGCTTGAACCCGCCACCCTCAGTATATGGGGCTGGCGCCCTACCGACTGAGCCACAGGCGCTTAATCATTTCTTTCTCTTGCTTAAAAACTTTCCATGGCTCTCCATACCTCATTGCATATAACTTTCAAACTCCCATATCTGATGTTCAAGGTTTTTCATAATCACGTTTTCCATTGCTTCCTAACCCAATTCTTGGAAGCAAGACTGGTCTTCTAAATCCCCATCCTTCCTGCAGCCATGCCGTTGCCTAGGCTTTCCTCCCAATGTTTCTCTTTAACAGATTATAGATGCTTTTTAAGCCCCAGGCAAAGTTTCAGCTTATCCAGGGAGCTTTCCCTGACCTCCACACCTCAATGATTATAGATTCTGGTGAATTACAGCATCTATGGTCTCTATATCTCTTTAGTACTTAATTAAAAACCACCTCCCTTTTGATGCCTATTTCTTTTCTTCCTACCTATCATTTTCATATTCTAGAGATAATGTCATACTCTGCCCTGAGTTGGGCACAAAATGGGCACTACATACAGGAAACCAGGTACAAAGATGAGGCCTGGACATAATTAAAGGACTGAATAATGATAATAATAGTTAACAGTCATATATATGCTAGGCACTGATATACATGTAAGTATTACATGTACTCCCACCCCTAAATCTCACAACGATCCTATGAAATGGTAAGTATCACAATCCCCATTTTAAAGATGAGGAAATTGAGCCACAGAGTGGAATGACTTGCCCAAGGTCACAAAACTAATAAATGACAGACCTGGGTTGTTGTTTTTTTTGGCCGGGGCTGGCTTTGAACTTGCCACCCTTGGTATATGAGGCTGGCACCCTACTCCTTGAGCCACAGGTGCCACCCAGAGGAATATGCTTCTGTGAAGAGAGTGAAGCAAACTCAGAAGAGTAGAGGGTAAGCAATGATATGATGGGACTAAAGAGAAATGGATAAAGAAAAAAAGAGTCGTCACAGGTAAAAGTTTGGAGAAGGGGCACAATAGTACAAAGGAGAATGAGGATAAGGAAAATCTGACAAGTAAAAGGTAAAAGCAGAAAGTCAACCAATGAAGAAAGCCCACAAGTGTCTCAAGGAAAAGGCTGCCATGTGAGGCAGGATGCAGAGAACGAATGAGGATAAGTGACTTACAAGACGGTGAAGGTACCATTATAGGCTTCAGGCTCCTGCACAGGCACTCGGCGGAGTCTCTTCTCTGGGCTGAGACCAACACACGACAGTGTCTCATCTCTGCAGGTACAGAGCTCACATATGCTTGTGTTCATGTCGGTGTTGATATTGGCAATCTCTTGTTCCATATTGTAATTTGGCAACGAATTTTGAGTTACGGTAATGTCCGAGTCGGATATTTGAATTGTAACTTCAGTCGGGATTGGAGGCTGAGTCTGAATCTGGTCTGGATGGGGAGCTGCCATCGTTTCCAGAGCCACAGGATGTTCAACCTCTGATGTAGTTGCTGAAGTTACAACAAATTCCAGGCTCAAAGGTAAAACTGTGATCGTGACACCAGGGGATGTTGTATGCTGGGCTTGATCCTGACCCGGTGTTGGAACTGTTATTTCATAATAGGCTGGAGCTACTACATCCCTTGGTACCTCTAGAGGTTGAGTTGGAGTCGCTTGCATGGTTGGAGAAGGTTTAACCTCTCTAGTTTGTTCCGAAGTCATGGTAAGTTCCTGGTCCAAAAGCTTAACTGTGACCTCAGCTGGGTTTGTCTGCTGAGTCTCCATCTGGTCTAGATGTGGAAGTGTCACATCAAGATGCTGAAGTGTCACCTCAGGATGCGGAACTGTGACTTCAGGATGTGGAAGTGTCGCCGCAATCTCAAGATGTGGAAGTGTCACCTCAGGATGCGACAGTGTCACCTCAGGATGCGGAAGTGTCACCTCAGGATGCGGAAGTGTCCCCTCAGGATGTGGAAGTGTCACCTCAGGATGTGGAAGTGTCACCTCAGGATGCTCTGAAGAAGAATCTGTGCTTGTTAGGACTGTAGAAGGTTCAGCCTCTGTAGTGGACACTGGAGTTATGGAAAGCCCCGTAACTATGGGCGATGTTGAATGCTGAGCTTCATCCTGACCTGGTGTTGAAAGTGTCACCTCTTGATATACTGGGGGTCGAATTACAACTTCCTTAGGTGGCTCTGGAGGCTGAGTTGGGGTCTCTGGCATGTTTGGAGGTTTAACCTCCATGGTGTGTTCTGGAGTTACAGTAGATTCCTGGTCCAAAGGTTTAGTTGTGACCTCGGTCATGTTTGGCTGCCAAGTCTGAATTTGGTCTGGATGTGGAGGCGTCACCTCAGGAAGCTTTAAAGAAGGAGCAGTACTTATCTGAGCTGTAGAAGGTTCAACCTCTGTAGTGGACACTGGTGTTATGAGAAGCCTCAGTTCCAAATTTTTACCTGAGGCACTGGGAGATGTTGAATGTTGAGCTTGATCCTGACCTTGGTTTGGAGGTGTCACCTCTTGATATACTGGTAGTTGTACTACAAGTTCCTTAGGTGGCTCTGGAGGCTGAGTTGGGGTCGTCTGCACAGATGGAGAAGGTTCAACCTCTGTATTGGACCCTGGAGGTGAGGTTGGTTCCACAACATAAGATGGAACTGGACCTTCAGTCACTTTTGTATTCTGAACCTGAACCTGGTTGGGAAGTGGAAAGGTCACCTCAGGGAACTTAGGAGGAGGTGGAGTCTCCGTCAGGGTTATGGGATGTTCGACTTCCACAGTGGGTTCTGTAGTTATGGAAAATATTGGGCCTAAAGTCGGAAGTGTGATAATGGGTAATACTGGAGGCTGAGCTTGATCCTGACTTTGTGTTGGAAGTGTCACCTCTATGTGTACTGGGGGTTGAGCTACAACTTCCTTAGGTGGCTCTGGAGGTTGAGATGTGGTTTCCTGCATGATTGGAGAAAGTTCAATGTCCGTAGTGGGTTCTGGAGTTATGGAAAGCTCCAGGTCCACAGGCTGAAGTGGATTTGGATTTTCAGCCTGAACCTGATTGGGATGTGCAAGTGTCACCTCAGGGAGCCTTGGAGGAACTGTAGTCATTGGAGCTGTAGAATATTCAGCCTCCACAGTCGGTTCTGGAGTTACAGTAATTCCCAGGTCCAAAGATTGAAATGTTTCACTGGGTGATGTTGGATACTGAGCTTGATCCTGACCTTGTGTTGGAACTGTTACCTCCTGATATATTACAGTTTGAGCTACAATTTCCTTAGGTTGCTCTGGAGGTTGAGATGGGGTCTCTTGAATGAATGAAGAATGTTCAACCTCTGTAATGGGTTCTGGAGTTACAGTAAGACCCAGGTCCGCAGACTGAAGTGGGACACTGGGCAATGCTGGATAGTGAGCTTGGTCCTGACCTGATGTTGGAACTGTCACCTCCTGATACATTACAGTTTGAGCTACAACAACTTCCTTTGGTGGCTCTGCAGGTTGAGGTGGAGTCTCTTGCATGAATGACGAATGCTCAACCTCTGTAGTAGGTTCTGGAGTTACAGTAAGTCCCAGGTCCCCAGACTGAAGTGGGACACTGGGCAATGCTAGATAGTGAGCTTGATCCTGACCTGGTGTCATAACTGTCACCTCCTGATATATTTGGGGTTGACCTACAATAACTTCCTTCGGTGGCTCTGGAGGTTGCGGTGGGGTCTCCTGTATGAATGAAGAATGTTCAACCTCTGTAGTAGGTTCTGGAGTTACAGTAAGCCCCATGTCCGCAGACTGAAGTGGGACAGTGGGCAATGCTGGATAGTGAGCTTGATCCTGACCTGGTGTTATGACTGTCACCGCCTGATATAGTTGGGGTTGAGCCACAACTTCCTTAGGTAGCTCTGGAGGTTGAGGTGGCGTCTCCTGCATGAATGAAGAATGTTCAACCCCTGTGGTGACTTCTGGAGTTATGGTAATCCCAAGGTCCAAAGGTTGAAGTGTGACCCTGGGCAATGCTGGATAGTGAGCTTGATCTAGACCTGGTATTGGAACCATCATCTCATAATTCATTGGAGGTTGAGCCATAACCTCCTTAGGGAGCTCTAGAGGCTGAGCTGGAGACTCCTGCTCTGTTGGAAAAGGTCTGACCTCTTCAGTGGACTTCGGAGGACGACCTAAGGCTTCCTGATAGCTCCCAGATGGTCCAACTTCCTTAAGGGGCTCTGGTGCCTCAGCTGGGGCCTCCTGTTGGACTGAAGAAAGTTCTAGCTCCTTAGGGGGATCTGGAGTCTGAGCCACAGCCTCTTGCTGGACTAGAGAAGATGCAAACACTTCAGGGGGATCTGGAGGTAGGGAAAGGGGATCAGACTGGGTTGGCAAAAATTCACCCTGTTCAGTGGGAACTGCAGGCAGAGTGGCATCCTCCCACTGCGTTGAGGAAGATTCGCCTTTAGAAGTGGGCTCTGTAGATACAGTAACCTCCAAATCCACATGTTTAACTGTGGTGGCAGGCAATGTTGAAAGACTTCTGAAAATTGTAGACAGATCTAGAGGTGAAAATACCTCATCTGACAATGAATGTTCAGCCATTGTAGAGAATCCTGGAGGCTTAGGTGTGTGGAACAGTGAAGGTTCAACACTCGCAGTGGGTTGTTGAGAAATTGGTGATATTCCTTGCTGGCCTGAAGATGGTTCCTCAGGAAGCTCCTCAGGCTGAATTGGGACTCCTTGATGGATTGGAGAATGTTCATCCTTTCCAGGGACATTTGGCTGCTGTTGGCCTTTCAAAGGTTCAAACTGCTGAGGGGGCACTGGAGCCTCCAGTTGGGATGAAATGTCAACCTCATTAGTGACTTCTGGAGTCGGGGTAACCACATGATCTGAAGGTTCAACCTCTTCAGAAGGTTCTAGAGACAGAGGTGGGGCCTCTTGCTGGGTTACAGAAGGTTCCATATCACTGATTGGCACTGAGAGCTGATCTGTAGCCTCTGCAGTAGGCTCTCCTGATATGGTGACCTGCACATCTGCAGGCCTAACAATGTCATTGGGCAAGTTTGAATGTTGAGTTTGATGGTGCTCTGGAGGTGAAACTGTTACTTCATGATGTTCTGGAGATAGGGTTGATTGCTCCTGCTGGGTTAGAGAAGCTTCTACCTCCTTGGGATACTCTGGAGGTGAAGCCTCTGGCTGGGTTTGAGAAGATTCAGCCACACTGGTATGCTCTGAAGTTATGGTAACCTCCACATCTGGAGGTTTAATGGTCACCTCATGATTTGGTGAAGTTTGAGTTATACTTTCCATAGGGGGTTCTGGAGTTTGAGCTGTTGCCACCTGCTGGATTTGAGAAGGTTCGAGCTCCCCAGGAGACACAAAAGGCTGAGGTGGCTGCTCCTGCTCGCTGAGGGAAGGTGCAGCCTCCCCAGGAAAGCCTGGAGACTCGGCTGAGGTCTCTTCCTGGGTGGCAGAAGGTTTCACCTCCTCAGGATGCTCTGGAGGCTGAGTTGGGGTCTCCTGCTGGGTTGAAGAAGATTCAGCCTCTTTGGTAGGCTCTGAAGTTATGGTAACCTCCACATCTGAAGGTTTACCTATAACATTGGGGAAGTAATAATGATGAGGTTGATTCTCACCTGGAGTTTGAACTGTCACCTCATGATTAGGTGGAGTTTGAGCTATATTCTCCATGGTGGTCTCTGGAGCTTGAGTTGTGGCCTCCTGCTGGGCTGTAGAAGATTCAGCCACACTGGTAGGCTCTGAAGTTATGGTAACCTCCACATCTGGAGGTTTACCACTCACCTCGTGATTAGGTGGAGTTTGATCTATATTCTCCATAGGGGACTCTGTAGCTTGAGCTGTGACCTCCTGCTGGATTTGAGAAGGTTCAATCTCTCCAGGAGACACAAAAGGCTGAAGTGGCTGCTCCTGCTCACTGGTGGGAGGTCCAGGCCCCACAGAGAAGCCTGGAGACTCAGCTGGGGTCCCCTCCTGGGTGGCAGAAGGTTTTACCTCAGGATGCTCTGGAGGCTGAGTTGGGGTCTCCTGCTGGGTTAAAGAAGATTCAGCCTCTTTGGTAGGCTCTGAAGTTATGGTAACCTCCACATCTGGAGGTTTAACTGTAACATTGGGCAAGTAATAAAGATGAGGTTGATCCTCACCTGGAGGTTGAACTGTCACCTCATGATTAGGTGGAGTTTGAGCTATATTCTCCATGGGGGACTCTGGAGCTTGAGCTGTGACCTCCTGCTGGATTTGAGAAGGTTCAGTCTCCCCAGGAGACACAAAAGGCTGAGGTGGCTGCTCCTGCTCACTGGGGGAAGGCTCAGCCTCCCCAGGAAAGCTTGGGGACTCAGTTGGGGTCTCCTCCTGGATGGCAGGTGGTTTCTCCTCCTCAGGATGCTCTGGAGGCTGAGTTGGAGTCTCCTGCTGGGCTGAAGAAGATTCAGCCTCCGTCACAGGCTCTGAAGTTATGGTAACCTCCACATCCGGAGGTTTACCTGTCACCTCATGATTAGGTAGAGTTTGAGTTATACTCTCCATAGGGGAATCTGGAGTTTGAACTGTGGCCTCCTGCTGTATTTGAGAAGGTTCAATCTCCCCCGAAGACACAAAAGGCTGAGGTGGCTGCTCTTCCTCACTGGGGGAAGGTCCAGCCTCTGCAGGAAAGCCTGGAGACTCAGTTGGCTTCTCCTCCTGGGTGGCAAAAGGTTTCACCTCCTCAGGATGCTCTGGAGGCTGAGTTGGGGTCTCCTCCTGGGTGGCAGAAGGTTTCGCCTCCTCAGGATGTTCTAGAGGCCGAGTTGGGGTCTCCTCCTGGGTGGCAGAAGGTTTCACCTCCTCAGGATGCTCTGGAGGCTGAGTTGGGTTCTCCTCCTGGGTGGCAGAAGGTTTCACCTCCTCAGGATGCTCTGGAGGCTGAGTTGGGTTCTCCTGGGTGGCAGAAGGTTTCGCCTTCTCAGGATGCTCTGGAGGCTGAGTTGGGATCTCCTGCTGGGTTAAAGAAGATTCAGCCTCTTTGGTAGGCTCTGAAGTTATGGTAACCTCCACATCTGGAGGTTTAACTGTAACATTGGGCAAGTAATAAAAATGAGGTTGATCCTCACCTGGAGGTTGAACTGTCACCTCATGATTAGGTGGAATTTGAGCTATATTCTCCATGGGGGACTCTGGAGCTTGAGCTGTGACCTCCTGCTGGATTTGAGAAGGTTCAGCCTCCCCAGGAGACACAAAAGGCTGAGGTGGCTGCTCCTGCTCACTAACGGAAGGCTCAGCCTCCAGAGGAAGGCCTGGAGGCTGAGCTGGGGTTCCCTGCTGTGTCGCAGAAGGTTCAACCTCCTCAGGGTGCTCTAGATTTTGAGCTGGGCCTTCTTGTTGGGTTGGGGACAGTCCAACCTCCTCAAAAGGTGAGACCTCTTGTTGGGTTGAGGAAAGTTCCACCTCTTCAGGGCGCTCTGGAGGCTGAGCTGGGGCCTGCTGCTGGCTTAAAGTAGGTTCAATGTTGTTACTTGGCTCTGAAGTTAGTGTAAGCTCCAGATCTACAGGTTTAACTGTGACTTTGGGCAAGACTGAATGATAAATTTCAGCCCGAGTTGGAGATGGAACATTTACCTCATGATGTATCACTGGCTGAGACACATGCTCTTCAGTATTAGTTGCCTGCTGAGCTGAGGCCTCCTGCTCTGTTAAAGAAGGTTCTACCTGCTCAAAAGGCTGTGGGGCCTGCTGCTCAGTTAAAGGTTCTACTTCCTCAGGGTACTCTTCTAGGGTTTCTTGATGGAGTAAAGAGGATGGGATCTTCTCAGGGGTCTCTGGATTTCGACTTTCATCTTTTACATTGAACTGAGAAAGTTCACCTTGTGCAGGGGTGTCTTGAGCCACCTCTGGGTTTCTCGCAAATCCCAGAGGTATGCTGCCAGGGTAAAGTAAATCCATACTTTGATCTGTATAATCGTCATTCTGCAGAATTTGTTTGTAAGACTGAGATTTTGATTCAAATTGGTCTAGAGCTCCAACAACAACTTTAGTGAGCTGTGGATGTTGAGCTAGATCTTCCTTTAGGTTCTTTGGTGAAACAATGAATGTTGTTGGTTTTGAACTGTGACTATCTAGAGGTGGAACAAGTATTTTAAATGCCTGGTGACCTGTAACCTCATCTGGACTTACAGTTTGAATCTTCCTTATGAGTTGAGGACGCAGGACTTGATTCTGATCCCAGCCGGGCATTGGAACCACCTCTGGAAGCCTTCGTCGTCTCCTTAGCTTATTCCTCAGAAGCCGACGACGTAGAATAGTAAGCCTATCTGGCCCTTGAAGTAGCTCTTGAGCTGAATCCCTGTCCAGGAATGGAGCCAAATTCTCAGGCAACTCCTGAGGTGAAGCCAACAAGTGGGAAGGAGCAGAAGACCCCAGGTAATCAAAGTCCCCAGGATCTGCTGGGGGTGTAGGCACATGAGGGGATTCGGGTGAGAGATCGGAAGAGAGGGAAGACCAGGGCTCTTTCGGCCCTGGAGATTCGGAGGTAGGCTGGACCGTGTCCCGGGGCCACCTCCAAACAGGAGCTGCCTGTATCAGCAGCCACAACAATTGCACCGTGAGAAGGACCCGTGGGGTCCACAGTCGCAGTAGGGACATAATGTCCAGAGGCTCCGGCGCCAATGAGAGCCGGAACTCTTATGGCAGCTCCGCAGCGCGAGCACCCACGGCAACTGCGTGCCCCGCCCCCACCCTTTATCTACGACAACCTTTGTTTACGCAGCAACATTTATTAAGCTCGGGCTGGCTCCATGCCACCAGGGTGAGCTTTTGCCCACAGTCCCTGAGCCCAAACCCCTCCCCACAGAGATACAACTGTCTCACACCAGAACATCCCTCCCGCCCTTAGCAGAGCAAGATTTCGGCCACAGACTAGGGTAGCCCCAGGACTCCAGCAGCCCATTATGGTAGGGGCGCCGGAGCTTCCCAAGGACGTCACAGGGCCTTGCCTCTTGGCACATTCAGAAGTGCTAGCTCGGTTCTGGCAGCCTGAACTCGTCTTCCTCCAATCTGAAATCCCAGAGATATTCTTCTTCCCCCCCGCAGTACTGCTTCCAAGAAACACAATTGACCTGCAAAACGATCACCAGTTGGACACCAGGGCCGGGAGGCTGCTGTGGGGTGCGTGGACATGGCTGCGGCAGCTGCGGCGGCGGCGGGCTGCGCTCTGGCTTGAGAGCCCAGCGCCCAGCGCCCTCCCGCGGGGCTGCCGGCCTGTCTGCACTGTCCTCAGATGCACTGGCCAGGCACCTCTTCGCTTCGCGGACACCTGGGGCTTCCGCCTGTCCAGCCTTCCTAGGCCCAACTGCTGGGGAGTCCGGCGTCAGGGGGCGCCACAGAGCCGGGGGAACGGCGAGGCGCTGGCGGGAGCCTCCTGGCGGTGCTCCCCCTACCTCCCACCTCCCTGCACCAGCCCCGAGGCTGGGGCTTTGGAGCAGGCAGCCCGGGAAAACATTAACTTTTGGGCCACGTGCAGAATAGCATCATCTACATGGACATTCCTTCCTCCTACGATCTCAGAAAACCTTTGATAACAAATTGAGAAAATGCAGATGATCTTTCCAACAGATGAAATTGCCAATACTCAAGCTTTTAGAAAAGGAAAGAGGAAAAGGACAGAGACAATGAACTCAGAAAATGCAAATAATGACCTGGATAAAGGACAGAGAGACCCATATTCGGGAAATGCCTTTCTGCCCGGTGAGATCTCCAGTGAGGATGAAGAGCCCTTAGCAGAACTGTCTAAGGAGGAATTGTGCACCAAAATAAAAAGCCTGAAAGAAAAACTAACCAACACGAAAAGAAAACAGCGGACTTGGACAGTCTTTGGTCATGCTTCAAGTGTTACCACAGGCAGTCACCCAGTTTGAAGAGCTGGTTGGTATGGCAGAAGCCCTGCTTAAAGGTGGAGGAACCACGTCTACGTCTGCGTCCACCCTCTGGAGAGCAACAAACAACTCCTCCCCAGATTCATTTACTTCAACATGCAGTAACTCTAATGCTAATTGCAGTTCACCAGTTTCCTTGAAGGCTGAGGAAGAGCATCAGGCTGATAAGAAGCAGTTCAAAATTGAGAAATGGCAGATTGCCCGTTCTAATAAGAGCAAACCTCAGAAGTCTATTAATGACTTAATGCAAGTGCTATACACAAATGAATATATGGCCACACACAGCCTGACGGGAGCAAAATCCTGTACTTCAAGGGACAAAGCCGGAAAACCAGCTATGAATCAGAATGAAGTTCAAGAAATCATAGGAGTAACAAAACAATTATTTACCAATACAGATGATGTTTCAATTAGGAGAATGATAGGGCAAAAGCTAAACAACTGTACCAAGAAGCCAAATTTAAGCAAAAATCCTAACTCTCAGGATATTAACTAGATTATTTTGGTATTACAGGTATCTGTAACAAAGCTCCTTCAGTTCTAAATCTAGCATTGGATTTTGTGGAGAATCTGCAACCTTCCTGGCAGTGAGCAGAGACAGACATCTGCAATGACAAGCTGTAAGACATCGTATCATCACTGGGCTCCCTGAGGGACCAACAAGCTCGCTGAAGAAGCTGCATGTAGGTAGAATCCCTCCTAAATACCAGTGATGCATCAGACCAGAAAATTTCTCCCAATCAAATAAGCATGCAATATCATTTTTTGGAAATATGCATTTCCTGATCCCCCCATACTACTCTGTACAGCTAACTTAACTGGATGGTCAGAATTCTTATCATAGCAACAAAAATTTCAATCTTTAAGATTATTCATTGTCCCAACTGATCATTATACATTTATTATTATCAATGACTCCTCTTTAGAGTTTTTGAATCTTAGTGTAAGTACATGTTTGGAAAAGTAAACAGTGAAATAATCGACGTTCACAAATATGACAGCAACAAATTCAGATAATAATGAAAATCTGATAATCATGACTAACAAGTAATAAGATTTTAGCAATAAAATTATAGAATTATTCCATTATCTAAAAATGTATAAAATAGGAATATGAAAAAAATCTTGCAGGTGTCAAGATTTTTTTATTTTAATATGACACTAACATACACACACACACATACACACACACACACAAATCCAGGTTTGGGGGATTGTTAAAACAATGCATTGATTTTCAGAATTTTCTTTTTGTTTGTTTACCAGACATGTTTTAACTTTTTATTGCCCAAAGTATATTAACTACATATGTGTAATATAAAACATCAATATCGCCTAAGACATCCTATAGAAGATATAACGTCATATCTATTTGGTTGACTATGTTGCTAAACTGCTTAGTTTTAGCTGATTTATTTTAATCACAGCAGAAGAAAAATGAGTTGAAACAATCATATGGGTTGAATAATCACACACACAAATCATTTTGTAAATCAATAGAAGATTAAACACCCAAAGCCTTCCTGCAGGTCAGGTTGTCATACATGATAACTCTACAATGAGAAGCCATGCTTCTTCACTGCACAAGGTCATGTTTAAACTTGGAAAAGAGAATGCTACAATAGTTACAAAGTTCAATATCCCAGATCCAGGGCACATTCCATAAATGTTGCTTGATAACAATGTAGTTGTATAAATTAAATGTTCTTAAAGAAATAACTTACGTAACATTTGCTACTTTTACTTAACCGTAAATAAATCCCACTGAAAAGATAAAAAAACATGAGCACCAGTTAGGGCGGCAGGCAGAATACACATTTGTTCCATTGATTAGTTACTCCAAAATGTTGCCATTTCTGCTCAACTTTCAGTATCCTTTCTTCCATGTTTGACAATTAATTCACCACTCTATCATGTAGGGGCTGCCATGGAATCAGAGATGACTCTGAAATTTCTGTAGGAAGGGTTTTAAGAGTTGAGCAATTCAACTTAGCAGAGAAGGTATTGCTGCAAGTGAATAGCCCTTTAGGTCAGCAATGGGCAAACACAGTCAATAATCTAGAAGTAACTAGGCCGCTTTTCAGAGGTCTATCCTGTACGCACACATGGAGAAAGACACAGTGTGTTAAAGTCAGCATGTTAAATAATTATCTTCAAATACTACTATAACAGAACCCAAGTGACTTATTTCACAACTCTTCAGCATGTATCACTCTTAGGAAAATGTGGAACTCTGAGAGTATTTCTGGTGCTTTTACTAAAGTCCTGGCTCTTGGCTCTGACCCCTTATTTGAAGTTTGGAGAGCAGAAGTGAGGACTGTTAGAATCCTAATATGGTTGCGGATACAGGAGAGAGGTTTGTCTCTCTCACTTGGAGATAAAATAGTGGTTCGTCTTTTTCCCAGAATCTAGCATATGACTTGGTACACAGTAATGGTTTTAAAGTTGGAGGTGATTCCAAGATTTACCTCATTTAGAGATGACCTGTTGTTAGAATCAGATTTCTGAAATTGGTGCTGACTTTCTTCCTTCCTCTCACATTTCACAGGAAATGAGTATTCTTTTTTTTTTTTTTTGAGTCAGAGTCTTACTATGTGGCCCTCAGTAGAGTGCCATATGGCATCACAGCAACCTCAAACTCTTGGGTTTAAGCGATTCTCTTGCCTCAGTCTCCCGAGTAGCTGGGAAGAAACTAGTATTCTTAAAGTTTGACATTTTCTTTACTGGTTTTATTTAAATAGAATTATAATAATTTACCCTAAATAGAATAAAACTTCAAATACTTTTTCAGACTTCAACCACTTTCTCTTTCACTCCCTTCTTCAAAACAAAACACTTTGCAACTCTGGAGCAAGTTAAATAATCAAAAATCTAGCCCCAAATTAAGTTCCCCTGACACAAAACACATTTTTGGTTCCTTAAAAAAAAATCTCATACATAGTAAATAATGATAACTTTAGAAATTACTTTAGCAACTTAATCCCTAATTAAGGGATTTCACATACAGTTATGCATTGCTTGCCATGTGAGGAGGAGCTTGAAACTGCATCATTGAAAAAAATGCAATTATGGGGAAAGGGCCAAGGAAGGGGAAGGGAGGGCGGAGGTTTTGGTGGAAGGAGAGTAATGGGTGGGACCACATCTAGGTGCATCTTAGAATGGGTACAGGTGAAACTTACTAAATGCAGAATACAAATGCCTATATACAGTAACTAAGAAAATGCCATGAAGGCTAGAACAGTTTGATGAGAATATTTCAGATTGTATATGAAAGCAGCACATTATACCCCTTGATTGCTAATGTACACAGCTATGATTTAACAATAAAAAATAAATAAATTAAAAAAAATGCATTAGGCAATTTAGTTGTTGTGGTATAGGTGGTATACGTGTATCCTGTTATATACCCAGGCTATATGATATGGCCTATTGCTCCTAGGTAACCAATCTGTACAGTATGTTATGGTACTAAATATGGCAGGCAACTATAACACAGTGGTGAAGTATTTGTGTATCTAAATATAGAAAAGATACAGTAAAAATATAGTAGAAAAGATTTTTAAAAGGTACACCTGTATAGCCTTGTTATATTTTTATGAGATTACCATGACATATGTAGTTTATTGTTGACATAAGCTTGTTAGGTGGCACATGACTGTAATTGATTTACAGAAAGGATCTTCAGCAAAATATTCCATCTAAGATAAGTAGATGTTGAACTCTAGGTAATAAGCTACATTAGAAAGGCATAATAGTTTTTAAAAGCTATAGCATAATCACACTTAGGTCAATAATTACTTTCTGCTCAAATTCCTGGGATCCTGTTTTAGGGGAGTTAAAAAGTCTTCTCTTCAAGTAGCCTAGAATCCCTAACCCCAGGTGGGAGAGACTAACTGAGACCTGCTCGTCACACTTGGGGGGGGTGGGGGATGGGGATATCGAGCATCAGCAAAGAAGGCCCAGATCGGGGCGGCACCTGTGGCTCAGTGAGTAGGGCGCCAGCCCCATATGCCGAGGGTGGCGGGTTCAGGCCCAGCCTGGGCCAAACTGCAACAAAAAAAGAGCCGGGCGTTGTGGCGGGCGCCTGTAGTCCCAGCTGCTTGGGAGGCTGAGGCAAGAGAATGGCTTAAGCCCAAGAGTTAGAGGTTGCTGTGAGCCGTGTGACGCCACAGCAATCTACCCGAGGGCAGTACAGTGAGACTCTGTCTCTAAAAAAAAAAAAAAAGAAGGCCCAGATCTGTCAGCAAACTGTGAGTTACCTGGGATATACCCTTAAGGATGGACAGAGATGGCTCACTGAGGCCAGGGAGCAGACTGTACTTAAGATCCCAACCCCAACAAACCCCAGGCAAGTGCGAGACTTTTTGGGGTCTGCAGGGTTCTGTTGACTTTGGGTACCAGGCTTTGCTGAAATTGCAAAACCCCTCTATGAAGCCATGAGGGAGGGACACCCCTTCAAATGGACAACAGAAAGAGAACTTAAGACTGCTCTGCTCTCTTCCCCCACTTTGGGACTCCCTGATATTACAAAACCATTTCATCTCTATGTAGATGAACATAAAGGGATAGCCCTGTCTCCTGGGATGTGTCCCTATCTCCCGGAGTGTGTCAGAACCCTCCCCACCCCACCCCCCACCCTTCTGGCCATTGAGATTGGCGGAACCCTATCAGCTTTAAATTCTAGTATAGGCATAGAGATAACCAATCCAAAGGCCACGCTTTGCTTCCCACGCCCCTCACCCCATATCCACTGCATAAAAACCCCCACCCACGACGAGTACACGGCTCTAGGCTCTAGGTCTCACCAGCTGCATCTGGGGGAAGGCCGACCGCCTTGGCTCGAGCCTGAATAAATGCCCTCATGTGATTTGCATTGGTGTCCAGCTCTCTCTTGGGGATTCTGATTCTCGGATGCAACACCATAATGAGACATTCTTTTGGTTTCTAACAGCAGAAAATAAGGGCATTTTCCTGGAAATTTCCTCATCTCACATTTTAATTTTTAACATAACTGTAAGGACCAAGTTAACTCCATTTTCTTTTCTTTTCTTTTTTTTTTTTTATTGTTGGGGATTCATTGAGGGTACAATAAGCCAGTTACACTGATTGCAATTGTTAGGTAAAGTCCCTCTTGCAATCATGTCTTGCCCCCATAAAGTGTAACACACACTAAGGCCCCACCCCCCTCCCTCCATCCCTCTTTCTGCTTCCCCCCCATAACCTTAATTGTCATTAATTGTCCTCATATCAAGATTGAGTACATAGGATTCATGCTTCTCCATTCTTGTGATGCTTTACTAAGAATAATGTCTTCCACGTCCATCCAGGTTAATATGAAGGATGTAAAGTCTCCATTTTTTTAATGGCTGAATAGTATTCCATGGTATACATATACCACAGCTTGTTAATCCATTCCTGGGTTGGTGGGCATTTAGGCTGTGCCTTGGATTCTTTAAAGGAATTATCCACAACGTCATGAAAGCTGTGATTTGGCTCCTAGATGACTTGGGCGACCCCTGCTGGCAGCCTGTGAAATCAGGCGTGCCCACCACTAAACCAAAAGACAGACCCTCACTCCTGGATCCTGTATAAATGCCCTGTAGACTGTGTGGTCTGTGGGTGGTAGGCTATAATCATGGCTGTGAAGGCATGGAGTTTACTCTTATTGTTATTATTTTCTTTATTATTGTTATTTAAATGGAGGTATTAGAATGCAGGGATGTATCCTACTAGCTAATAACCATTTAAGTTGCATTTGGGAGCTTTCAGGACTTGACAACAGCTTTTCAAAACCTCAGGCTGTTAAACCCCCTACTGGGTTAATGTGGCAGAAAAAGACAAGAACGACACCAGCCAATGACTTTTTGTACAGTGCTGTATCTTGAGCATCTGGAAGAGAGAAAGGGAAACAGATTCTTTCAGAAAATCCAATTAGAGAGAGAAGGAAATATGCTTTGCTGAGAGAGAGGGAGGGAGGGAGAGAGAGAACAGGTTCTCCCCAGTGGTAAAAGTCTCAATATTGACAAAGGAAAATCCTATATTACTTTGACTTAGCTCAGAAAACCAGTGTTTCTAGATGTCTTCTCAGGAAACAAACAGTGCAGGTGAACAGGAAATTGTTTTCACCCACAATTCAATTTAGACAATAACAAATATGATGGTTTTAAAAACATCATGAGAGGGAATACAAAAGCTTTTCGTGATTCCTTCTAGAAGCATGGGAGCCACATTCTCCCTCTGACTTGTTTATCGATTTTGAATGAACTGGGGAATCTGGAGTGATTTGGGAAATCACCCTTCACTTTTAGGGACCACATCCTGTATGAAAAATAACCACTACCCTTAGCTGTACAGAAGCTTTTCAGTTTAATGAAGTCCCATAACTAGTACAACCTTTCTGGAAGGAAGTATGGAGAAACCTCAAAGCACTCAAGCTAGACCTCCCATTTGATCCTGCAATCCCATTACTGGGCATCTACCCAGAAGGAAAGAAATCCTTTTATCATAAGGACACTTGTACTAGACTGTTTATTGCAGCTCAATTTACAATCGCCAAAATGTGGAAACAGCCTAAATGCCCACCAACCCAGGAATGGATTAACAAGCTGTGGTATATGTATACCATGGAATACTATTCAGCCATTAAAAAAATGGAGACTTTACATCCTTCGTATTAACCTGGATAGACGTGGAAGACATTATTCTTAGTAAAGCATCACAAGAATGGAGAAGCATGAATCCTATGTACTCAATTTTGATATGAGGACAATTAATTACAATTATGGTTATGGGGGGAAACAGAGGGAAGGAGGGAGGTGGGTGGGGCCTTGGTGTGTGTCACACTTTATGGGGGCAAGACATGATTGCAAGAGGGACTTTACCTAACAATTGCAATCAGTGTAACCTGGCTTATTGTACCCTCAATGAATCCCCAACAATAAAAAAAAAAAAGAGAGAAAAAAAGAAAAATAACCCCTACCCTAGTTGTTGCTTAGCATTTCATCACACCTTGACTTTGTCTGTTAATCTGTTAAGTTGTCTCTTGTCCAGACCAAATACACTCTTGTGTATTAATAGCTCTTTGTGACACTATTTGTACAATTTACCTAGATTTAGAGGATTATAAATAAAACAACCTCCCCCTCCAGTTTTCCTCATTAAGGGGATCATATTGTATTAGAATATGCATTTCATTATGACATATTAGGTTTTATTGTGTTTATAACAACTCCAAGGGGGGGCATTCTCACAGCACTCGTGGAGGTAGTGTATTTCTGTATCTTCTTCAAATGCCCGGGGGGTCCTCCTCATAAAATACTCACCCAGACTGATTTCTTCAAAAGTTTTCCCTGCACTCTCTTCTAGTATTTTTATAGTTTCATGTCTTAAGTTTAAATCTTTAATCCAGTGAGAGTCTGTCTTATTTAATGGTGAACGGTGTGGGTCCAGTTTCAGTCTTCTACAGGTTGCCAGCTAGTTCATCCAGCACCATTTGTTAAACAGGGAATCTTTTCCCCACTAAATGTTTTTAATTGGCTTTTCAAAGATCAAATAATGGTAAGTAGCTTGGTTCATCTCTTGGTTCTCTATTCTGTTCCATATATTTACCTCTCTGTTTTTGTGCCAGTTCCATGCTGTTTTGATCACTATCGATTTATAGTATAGTCTGAGGTTCGGTAGCATGAGTCCTCATGTTTTGTTTTTATTTCTGAGTAACGTCTTGGCTATTCGAGGTTTTTTTCTGATTCCATATAAAATTATTATTTTTTTCAAGGTCTTTAAAGTATGATAATGTAGCTTTAATAGGGATTGCATTAAAATTGTATATTGCTTTGGGTAGTATGGACATTTTAACAATGTTGATTCTTCCCAGCCAGGAGCCTGGTATGTTTTTCCATTTGTTAACATTTTCGGCTATTTATTTTCTTAGAGTTTCATAGTTCTCTTTATAGAGATCTTTCACGTCCTTTGTTAGATAAACTCCCAAATATTTCATCTTCTTTGGCACTACTGTGAACAGAATAGAGTACTTAACTGTTTTTTTCATCTTGACTATTGTTGGTATATATAAAGGCTACTGATTTATAAATGTTGATTTTGTAATCTGAGACACTCCTGTATTCCTTGATTATTTCTAAGAGTTTTGTAGTAGAATCCTGGTGTTTTCCATATAGACAATCATATCATCTGCAAAGAGCGAACGTTTGATCTCTTCTGACCCTATATGGATACCCTTGATTGCCTTCTCTTCCCTAATTGCAATGGTTAAACTTCCATTACAATGTTAAAGAGCAATGGATTGGGAGGCTGAGGCAAGAGAATCACTGAAGCCCAGGAGTTGGAGGTTGCTGTGAGCTGTGTGAGGCCACGGCACTCTACTGAGGGCCATAAAGTAAGACTCTGTCTCTACACAAAAAAAAAAAAAAAAAAAAAACAATAAAGAGCAATGGAGACAATGGGTAGCCTTGTCTGGTTCCTGATCTGAGTGGAAATGATTTCAATTTAATTCCATTCAATACGATATTGGCTGTGTGTATGCTGTAGATGGCCTCTATCAGTTTAAGAAATGTCCCTGCTATATTAATTTTCTTTTTATTTATTTTTATTAAACCATAGCTGTGTACATTAGTGTGATCGTGGGGCGCTATACACTTGGTTCATAGATCGTTTGACACATTTTCGTCACATTAGTTAACATAGCTTTTGTAGCATTTTCTTAGTTATTTTGCTAAGAAAATGGATCTTTACATTTCCACATTTACTAGGATTCACATATACCCCTGTAAGATGCACCGCAGGTGTAATCCCATTAATGCCCCTCCTTCTCCCTCCCTCCCCCTCCCTCCCCTCCCTTTCCCCTTTCTTTTTTTTTTTTTTTTTTGTAGAGACCGAGTCTCACTGTACCGCCCTCAGGTAGAGTGCCGTGGCGTCACACAGCTCACAGCAACCTCTAACTCTTGGGCTTACGCGATTCTCTTGCCTCAGCCTCCCGAGCAGCTGGGACTACAGGCGCCCGCCACAACGCCCAGCTATTTTTTGGTTGCAGTTTGGCCGGGGCTGGGTTTGAACCCGCCACCCTCGGCATATGGGGCTGGCGCCCTACTCACTGAGCCACAGGCGCCGCCCTCCCTTTCCCCTTTCTAATTCTCTTAAGTGTTCTGATCATGAAGGAATGCTGGATATTATCTAAAGCTTTTCTGCATCAATTGAGAGAATTATATGTTCTTTGTTTTTTTAATTTGTTTAACGTGCTGAATTATACTTATAGTTTTACGTATATTGAACCATCCTTGAGACCCTGGGAGAAAAGCAAATTGATCATGATGTATAATTTGTTAGATGTGTTGCTGGATTCTGCTTGTTAGGATCTTGTTGAATATTTTTGCATGTATATTTATTAGTGATATTCGTCTATAATTTTCTTTTCCTGTTGGGTCTTCTTCTGGCTTGGGGATCAGGGTGATGTTTGCTTCATACAACGTGTTGGGTAGTCTTCATTCTTTTTCTATATTTTGGAACAGGATGAGTAATATCGATACTACTTCCTCTTTAAAGGTTTAGTAGAATTTTGATGTGAAGCCATCTGGTCCCGGGCTTTTCATTTTAGGGAGATTTTGTATGGTTGATGCTATTTCAGAACTTGATATAGGGCTGTTCAACATTTCCACTTCATTCTGGCTAAATTGTGCAAGGTGAGGTGCTTCCAAGTATTTTTCAATTTTCTTCAGATTTTCATATTTCTGAGAAGAAAGTCTCTTGTAATATTCATTAAGGATTTTTTGAATTTCTGAGGAGTCTATGGTTATTTCCTCTTAGTCATTTCTGATTAATGAAATTAGAGATTTTACTCTTTTCTTCCTGGTTAGGTTAGTCAAAGGTTTATCTGTTTTATTGACATTTTCAAAAAAACAACTTTTTGATTTATTGATCTGTTGTATAATTCCTTTTTTTTTCAATTTCATTTAATTCTGCTCTAATTTTGGTTATTTCTTTTCTTCTACTGGGTTTTGGGTTGGAGTGTTCTTCCTTTTCCAGTTACTTGAGATGTCTCATTAAGTTGTTAACTTCCTCTCTTTTCATTCTCTTGGGGAAAGCTTGCAGTGCTATAAATTTCCCTCTTAGGACTGCCTTTGCAGCATTCCAGAGGTTCTGATAATTTGTGTTTTCATTGTCGTTTGTTTTAAAAATTTCAGGTTATCCTTCTTAATCTCATCTATGACCCAGCTATCATTCAGCATAAGGTTATTTAACTTCCATGTTTTTGTATGAATAGGCAGATTCCTGCTGTTACTGAGTTCAACTTTTATTCCATGGTGGTCTAAGAAGATGCAAAGAATAATTTCTATTCCTTTAAATTTACTGAGGTTAGACTTGTGACCTAAGATGTGATCGATTTTGGAGTATGTCCCGTGGGCTGATGAGAAGTATGTGTATTCAGTTTTGTTGTGATGAAATATTCTGTAGATGTCTGCTAAATCCAAATGTTGGTTAGGTTTAATTTTAAAATTTCTTTGCTCAGCTTCTTATTGGAGGATCTATTCAACAATGTCAAAAGAGTGTTGAAATCTCCGACATTATGGAGCTGGAGGAAATCAAGTTGCTCATGTCTGTTAGTGTTTCACTTATAAGTTGAGGCGCATTCTGGTTGGGTGCTTAAATATTAATAATTGAAATCTCATCATATTGAGTATTACCCTTAACAAATATGAAGTGACCATTCTTATCCTTCCTTACATTTGTTGGTTTAAAGCCTATTGTATCTGCTAATAGATTTGCAACATCTGCTTTTTTCTGATTACCATTTGCCTGAAATATGGACGACCATCCTTTCACCCTGAGTCTATATTTATCTTTTAAGGTAAGATGTGATTCTTGTATGCAGAAAATATCTGGCCTGAGTTTTTGTATCCAGTCAGCCAACCTTTGCCTCTTTAGAGGACAGTTTAAGCCATTCACATTAATGGAGAATATTGATAAGTCTGGCAAAATTTGGGGTATTGAGTTTTTCAAAAGTCCAGTAGACATTTTTAATCCTTTCACCACTGTAGAAGTTGGAGTTTGATCAAAAGTTTCTGAATGAGTTTACTTTTGTGGTACAGGATTGGGCTTATCATTATGGAGGATAGTTCTGGGAATATCCTGAAGAGCTGGTTTGGTTATGGCAAATTTCTTCAACATGTGAATGTCATTAAAGTATTTATTTTAACCATCATAAATGAAACCCAGTTTACCTGGATATCGGATTTGGCATTGAAAGTTTGTTTGTTTTAGAAGATTAAAAGTCGATCATGTATTTATTTTTATGAAAACCTAGACCTAAAATTAGCTTTTAGCACAGCTTCTGTCCCTGGCAATAGCTTCTACAAGACTTTCTTAGGCCTTCATCTCTCAAAGGATTGGAATCAACCAGAGCCAGTGGTAGAGACCATCCCTCAGCCTGAATCTCAGGGAAACATGATGACAATGAATCTTGCCTACCTCTAGTTCAGCAGAGTGGCCCTCTTGTTAGACAATCTTACTTCATGACTTTACGATCAATCACATTTCTTCATACATGGGCCATGTCTCTTCTTCAACAAATCCTGATTCAGACATTTTCAAATAAATATCACTCAAAAAAATGGAGAACTTGATTTATTGTCATGTATTCAGTTTTGCAAAGGGTTTGTACTTATTCTTCCATCCTGGAATATAATACAGACATACATGGTCCTTTAAGCAAATTATATATGCCAAGGATATGAATATTGTGCATGTACATTGGCATAATAAATGGTTTTCATGAAATCAGGTTTTCTTCCATCTCTTTTTTTAAGAAAATCATGCTGTCTCAAACTATCTTCTCAGCATGCTGTTTTTCATAAAAATACACTTCTTAAAATGTACTAAATTGCTGAGGCTATTGCAAAGAACAATGGTATTTTAAGTGTTAAATTGTGATTCGAATGACAAGAATATTATTTTTTTTAAAGGGGCAACCAAAAAAGAATCATAATGATTGAAGAATCTGGTTAAATGGATTTTGGGTAATTGAAGTTTTATTGTACAACTGCGTTTTACACCCATTTTCTCTAAGTGGTTGTGAAAAGGGACATATTTTTCACCACAACTTTGTAAACTTCTGTTTTCTTATTTTTAAGTCTGTTTTGAAATGGTACTTAAGTATTCTTTTAATTTTTCACTCATGTTCTTTTTTTTCATTAAGTCATTTGTACACAAATCATGAATACAATTTTGTCATGATGGGATTCAATGTCTTGATTATCTGTAGAAATTGGAGTGCTTACATGCGACTAATTAACATAGTCTTCTGGTTTTACTGAAATAGAAGTATAAGACTTCCCAGTGTGATTGGACAAAAATTGCTTGAGATTTGCTAACTTGGATACATCTGACTTTTCAGGAGACATTGCTCTTTAGTCCTGTGAAATCTCAGCTCAAATGAATTGTGAAATTCTTCCGAGGCCTAGGTTCTGCTTTGAAAGACAAGAGATGTTTAGTCATGTGCTGGGGGTTCATGACTGCAATTCAAAACCTCTCCTAAGTTGTTATTCCAACTGTGGCAGAGTTAGTTAAGATGGTTCCAAGTTATTTTCATTCAAGGGTAGTTGTAAGATTTAATGTTGTTCTTCAAGAGCAATCATGAGTATGTTCTCTATGGAGGTTTTTAAAAGAATTGCCCTATTTTGAAATCACAAATTTTCCTCTTCTCTATCTGACTTTTAAAATGGGTGCAATAGTTCGAATTAGTTTGGAATTAGAAAACTCAATAGCCTAACCCCCAAATGGTCAGCTTTTGTGACAATAAGCCTGAATCACAATCATCCAGGCACATGTCTAGTAGAAGATACGATAGAACAGGCAATGCCTTGGAATCGATCTATTTTTTTTCTTATTACATCTCTGACAAGAATAAAAATATAATACTAGAGTGACATGAGGACATTGATGTTTTTTGAAATACCTTAGATTCTCACTTGAGGTTGAGTGGCGTTCTCTTGTCCTTTAATGGCATCTTTAATAGCAGGTGTCAATTAAAAGGAGTGGGCTAGTCTTTATAGGCAGTGAAAGGAATCAGAACTCCTTTTAATACGTCTGAATTTCTAACCAGTCATCATTGCCATTCCGGCAACAACCCTGTTGCCTGCATAAGAATGGAGGCTTACAGGAAATGTGATAGGCTGACAAAATACATGTACTAACAAGTCAACAGGATGGAAATTTTGGAGCCAACAGGGGATGATAATATTATAAAAACTACACAATTCCTCTCTTGACTGATGGGAACCAAGAGTACCACAATGGGGCAAATGCTAAGAGTGAGAATCCTGGAAGGAAAGACACTCTGAGTAACAACTCTAATAGTGGGAGAATGAAACAGACAAGTCTCCAGGGTCTTTATGTAGTTCAAGAGTGTCATCACTTCCTGCAATAGAGACCTCCCTAGACTAGGAAAAAGAGAGGGCCTCATGTCGAGAGCTACTGCTATGATGGAAGAGTCTTCCCCAGGTGATAGAAAAAAGAGGGACCCAAAGTCTGGTGAGGATGAGGCATCAACGAGCTAGGGAGATGCAGAAGAATTAGAACTAGCTGGGAAAAATACACTGGGTGGGGACAGAAGTATGAAGAAGGTCGCCACAAAGAGATAAAACAAGTAGTCAGAGCCACACACCATTTGGAGGACTACTCTGGAGGGGCAGCACTACCAAGCCAAATAGCAATAATACGGATGAAGAGACCAGTGATTGCCAGGTCAAAGGCACACCAAGTGGTGAGCGTTGTAGGACACATAAGAGCAAGTAGGTAAAGAAGGAGATCTCAGAAGGAGCAAAGTCTTGAAGGATCCCTTGAATGAAAAGATCTGCAATCCACTCACAAATGTCTCCAAGACTGTTTGTTTCAGGCCGAGACCAATTTTCCCATGAACCCTGAACAAATGACATAAAACAACAAGACAGACAAGGGCCTGACATGAACTATGTCTATTAGTCCACACTTACTCTCACATTTCTATACGCTCAGAACCAATACACACACTCATACACCACTCAACAGACTCAGAGGTTGATCAGACCCCCCACTTCCACCCAAATTCTGGGAACCCCAGATGGATCTTACCTTGTCTTAGACGTCTGCCTGTGTAAGTGCCTGTTCCTGCATGCCAGTTCCTCCCTGTGTTTGACTCCCTGAAGACTCATCAAGGGGACCTGGAGGATTAGCAGAAACCACCAGGTGCATCTGAACTCTCCCTCCCAAGGTGGTCTCATCCATCTCCACCAATCATCTTGACTAGATTCTCTGAGGCTGTTTTCTAAACTGTTAGAGAAAAGGCTCAAAAGCACCTGTGAATGGATAGGGGGGCATCCCACATGAAAAGCTCATCACTCAAGTTCAGAAAGGGTCCTAAGGTGTTCCTTGGAGAACTCTCTCTGTGGAAAAATATCCTTCAAATGTTTGAAAAGACAGATTAGGGGTGAGTCTGGTTTTGGTGATGAAAACACTATGTTGTAAAAAAGCAAAAGTACAAACTAAAATATATTAATTAAATGCATAAGACATAAATAGAACAGGAATGAACTAAAATATGTAATTTTGTGTAACTGTGGTTAGGGGTCCCCATCAGCATCCCAGTGTTCTGTGGGAGCCCCCAATGGGCCAATAGCTCAGTAACCCAGGGTTACTGCTTCTGACAGGCCCAAAGCCCAGGAGTATGAGGTTACTGTCTCACAGGTTTACAGGACCAACCTCAGGCATCATTCTTGAGGATAGAAATCAAAGTCCCTTTTCACCTGCCCTCTGAACCCCAATTTCCCTGTGGACTGAGGCCACAGCAGCAGAAATGTCTTGCTGTCTCTGGCTGGGCTAAAACTCACCATTGGTTTTTCTTCCAGCATTTTCAGGGGTGGGATGCTCTACTGACACACGCTTCTGACAGTCTCTGACAGGCCAATAGCCCAGCAACCTGGGGTTCCTGTCCACAGCTCCATCCCCTTTGGCTTTCCCTCAGAGGTTCCTAAAGGCTCTACACAACTCACAACAAACAAATACAACAAACAGTTATATATTTTCACAGTGGTCTAAAAGAACAAATAAGCACAACAAGAAATGTACACAACAAGTTGTTATACTCATGTTTTCAGACACTTTGCAGATACAGGTGTTTAAATTTCTTCCCTCCGGAGGTGGACTTTGGCAGAATTTATGAGTGATTGTCAGCTTTTCTCCTGATTGCACTGGGTATTATAGGTTCCCTGGAAAGTTTCCAGGGGGCTTCTAACGAAAGCTCACCCTGCAGGCCGCCTGAGTAGCGGCAGTGTCAGTGTCTGGAGAACCTCCCTGGAATCTCTATTATGTTATGTCCAGGAGTCCCCTCAAAGACCACACCACCAGACAAGTCAAATTAAAGAGGAGAACTTTTATTGAAGAGCCGGCTGGCAACTGCCCCAGTGTCTTAAAATGAAGTTTCTGAGTGCAACCCTGAATTGAGCGAGGCTCTGAATTTTATAAGGCAAAACTTTTCCAGGGGTCAAGCATGCATAATTCCAGAAGCGAAAGCAACAGAGAGTGAGGTGTGTTAGTCAGTTTATTAGGCTATGATCACAAGAGCACTTAGTAATTTATTTTCACAAAAAAATACAATCTACAATCTCCTAAGGTAATGTAGGGAGGGGGACTCGCAGGTGAGGGTCAGAAACAACATGATCAGAAAAAGGGATAATCACCAAGGATATAATCACCAGTGTAGTTAGTAACTTACATCACTAACAATTTTAGAGGAGTGCATTCATAGTTATACAATGGAGGGACACAGAAGAGGAACCGGTTTTGAAGGTAATGGAACATAACAGAAAAAGAATAAACAGTAAAGTGGAGTCAAACTTGCTCTTTTAACATTCCCATATCATATACTGATGGCATGAAGACCACCTTAACACCAGAACATAGGATGTCGTACAAGTCTGCTAAAATGTGTACACAGAAGAGGTTCCACCCAAATAGAGAGTCCTTTAGCTTTCCCACAGTTATTCTGACTTTAGTTATTCCTACGGGTTTATTTGGAAAAAAAAAAATCAAAGCATTCATTTCTTTGTTGAAAAGTCAGTGGTGAATTGGCACAGAATTCTGTGTAGGTCATGGAAGGGAGGACTTCACCAAACTTTGAAACAAGTTGTATTCTTTCTGACTTCTCTAGCATATACTTAATATGAGAATAATGCCTTAACACATTTGCTTTTCCTCTGTGTAAGGATTTTCTAAAAAACATTCCGGAAAGCATTTTTTTATCAAGGCTCTACCATGAGTGGCTGTCCGTAATGGAGAAAAGCAGCGACAGACAGAAAATTGAAAAAATTAAAAGGTAATTATTTTAACATTTATGTCTCAAAAATTAATTTTATACCTTACATTTTATAATTTGTCTACTAAAAGTCAAAGTTATATTCATGGGCACCAGGTTAAAAGTTGGCTTCTATTAGCTTGTCACTGTCATTGTTTTCTCACTAATCCTATAAGCATGGAATGCTTGAACATTGTGCCCCTTCTGTGTACCTGACTTTTAATGAATAAAAAGAGCTATTATTAATTAATTCACTAGCTGTTATGTGGGTCACTATGAAATTTTTGAGAGACACAAAAATGAAGAAATGTAAAATCTCTACAGACAGAATCAAATGGAACCCTGCCAGAAACCCCAATAAGACTTGCAAATTGAAACTTGCATGGAAGAGTCAGAAAGGGGAGTCAACTGTGGTTTTTGGAAGTGAATTAATGCAGCATAACACAGGCTACAATTTATGATGTTAATTTTGGTAAATATCAAAGTAATTAAACAACTCTATTAATTCATGAACTGAAGTCATAGAGAGAAAATGACTTATTTCCTCTTCTCAAGAAATTCAGTTTGGGAAAGATAGATAAACCAAGAAATTACTGTCAGTGCAGTATAATCTGTCCTATAAAAGAGATATTTAGAGAATATTGTGGGAACAAAGCAGAGAATCACTCAGCTCAGCTTCTTGAGACATGTCAGTAAAAAAGGGAGTTGTACAGTGTCAGTATGATCACAAAAAGTAAATTGTTTCTTCTCATGCCAAGGGAAATTTTGGGACCAATTCAATAGTCCTTTCTTGGATATATCCTACATGATAAGAGAATAGAAAAGAAATGTTTATTTACTCTGACTAAAGAGTGTGCGTTCTGTGAAAATTCAGGACACTCATTATCATTTACGTGCATGTTATTGTTTAGTATAGATATTTTTCCTTGAACATCTTTTAAATATGAATTATATGCATACTTTTGGGGATTGTTGGAACATAGTACAGATATTGAAGATACCAGAAACTAAGCCATGTGGCATAATCATAACTCCACTTCCATTAGGGTTTGGTGTAAGCCATTTAGATAGCATCAAATTCTACATATTTGTTTGGTCATTGTTCACAATATCACTTATCTATATTTATAATACACATATCATTCATATATGTATTTATCCTATGTACCATTAAAAGATAAATATTTTTTAAAAGGCTATGTTGGCTCAGACCCTGTAGCTCAGAGGCCAGAATGATGGCCACATACACCGGGACTGGCAAGTTGAAACCTGGCCTGTCCCAAACAACAATAACAGCAACAACAACAAAAATAGCTCAGCATTGTGTTGAGTGCCTGAGGAGCTTCTTGGGAGCCTGAGGCAAGAGCATTGCTTAAGATCAAGGCTGTGCAGTTGCTGTGAGCTGTGATGCCACAGCACTCTACTAAGGGCGACATAGTGAGACTCTGTCTCAAAATAAATAAATAAATACATACATACACAAATAAAAGAAAGTGAGATAAAATAAAATATTATGTCTCTCATGAAAATATGAAATAAATGCATATCAATGCTTCTGGTTAAATTAATAATAAGGAAATCAGTAAGATAGTGTAGCCATCTTTATAGATTGCACATTATGAAACCTTATGTATTTGAACCAAATGGAGCCAGAAATACTGAAATAAATTTACAAAATGATGCAAATATTCCCCTTTCTACCAGAGCAAGGGTTCAGAGAAATCTGTTGACTCTCTACCAGACAGAGTTTTCAATTCTTTTGCCATGTTTTATGTACACTGCTAACAGTTATCTTCAAATGACAGAGATATAAACAGTCCTGGTTGTAAAAAGGCTTAAGGATCTCATAGTATCCCCAAAGCGTTTACTAGATGCCTTATTTTATATAGAATACACCCAGTAATCTTTTGGTCCATTTGAAAGTCCTGCATAATTCCTCATCAGAGGAATTATACTTCTATTCAGACTATTATGCTGAAGAAAGTCTTTTCTGTGATTTGTACAACAGGAGTCAGACCAGCTTGTTTTCCTCAGGTTGCAGATTCTTTTATTAAAAAAGCAACAA
The DNA here is from genome assembly GCF_027406575.1 of Nycticebus coucang. Classification (NCBI taxonomy): domain Eukaryota; kingdom Metazoa; phylum Chordata; class Mammalia; order Primates; family Lorisidae; genus Nycticebus; species Nycticebus coucang. The sequence goes on along the minus strand of NC_069800.1, from coordinate 6,056,926 downwards.
TCATAAATATCAGCTTGTCCATGTTTTCTGAGTAGGAGTAATACATTATTTTGGTAAATAATCAGGTAAAACACAACTGTAGCCCAGAATGAAAGAGGGAAGAGGAGAGTGAGGAGAAGGAAGGGAAGAGGACGTGTGGAGGGTGGGTAATTGGTGGAACTTCACCTAGGGTGTATATTGCAAGGGTACATGTCAATCAATTAAGAGTAGAGTATAAATGTCTTAACACTATCATTAAGAAAGTGAGGTGAGGGCGGCGCCTGTGGCTCAGTCGGTAAGGCGCCGGCCCCATATAGCGAGGGTGGCGGGTTCAAACCCAGCCCCGGCCAAACTGCAACCAAAAAATAGCCGGGCGTTGTGGCGGGCGCCTGTAGTCCCAGCTGCTCGGGAGGCTGAGGCAAGAGAATCGCATAAGCCCAGGAGTTGGAGGTTGCTGTGAGCTGTGTGAGGCCACGGCACTCTACCGAGGGCCATGAAGTGAGACTCTGTCTCTACAAAAAAAAATTAAAAAAAAAAAAAAAAAAAGAAAGTGAGGTGAAAGTTATGTTAACCAGTTTAATGTAAGCATTCCAAATTTTACACAAAATCAGCACATTGTACCCCATAAACGCATTAATGTACCCAGTTATGATTTAATAAAAAAAATTAAGAGATAAAAAGAGAGAGAAAAAGAAAAGAAAAAAAGAATCTTTTAGCAATTACCAAATGAGAATAGTAGAAAAGAAAGTAAGAAAACGTGACACATATGTAAAAAGTGATAGAAAGGAGGTAAGATTTGGCTCGGCATCCTTTTGCACAGTGGTTATGGTGCCGGACACACGCACTGAAAGATCCAGGTTTGAACATGGCTTGGGCCAGCTAAACAATGGCGAAACACCTGCCAAAAGAAAAGAAAAAATGCCTGGGCATTGTGCAAGGTGGCTGTAGTCCCAGCTGCTTAAAGGGCTGGAGCAAGAGAGTACACCCTGAGCCCAAGAGTTTGAGGTTGCTGTGACAACTGATACTGCAACACTCTACCCAGGGTGACATAGTGAGGCTCTTCCTCAAAAAAAAAAAAAAAAAAAAAAAGGAATGAGGCAATATTTGGAACAAAATCAACCACAGAAGATGGTGGAGCAGACAATGAACTCTCAGAATGGACCGGGTGGTCTTTACAGCTGGGATTTGGTTCTTCACCTAGAGACAGCATTTCTGTGTTGCCAGTTAAAAATAAAGGAGCAATTTAAAATTAATTACTGTTTAATTTCATCAGAAAGGTTTTGGTGGGTTGTGGTTGAGAGTAATCTAAATGTTGCAAGATTTACCTAAGCTTCAACATATTGAGCTAGTTTCAGGGAAGTATTTCATGAAGGGTATTCGTTTTTAAATGACACTTATCTGAATTCTACTAAGTTTTCATTGTGTTGTGAAGACAGTGTAGAAATATGCCCCCCCCCCAAATCTCCAGTGTTTCTTTTCTCATTGTCTCCCTGCAGTTCTCACTTCATTGGGTTCCACATTAACTGAAACTTGGGTATCTGAGCTGGGTTCCTATTTGCCTTGTACCTCATGCAAAGTTAGTGTTGCCTGCCTTTACAAGATTGAAATAAATTGCCTTGCTTACCGAGTACATTTTTCTGTATTTAGGCTATTAGACCAGCTACCAAGAGGAAACGTTGTGCTCTTAAGGTACGTGTTCCTGGTCTTAAGTAATATCGCTGAACACTCCGTGGCAAATGAAATGGATGATTTACACTTAGGGGTGTGTATGGCTCCAAGTATTATTTGGCATCCTTCTGCAGGCAGAGAAGAAATGGCCTCTGCAGAAAAGGTAATCAAGTTTTTGTATTATACTTGCTGGGGAACTGAATCACCATTTGTAAAGGAAATGGAAGGTATTTAGTCTTAAAGACAATGTCTTATAGAAGTTAAATAGAATACACTTTCTTAAATTTCAGTTTACTATATAAAATGCAATTTATCAACATGTTATATGAAAATAAATGCTTCTTTTTTTTTATACGTTAATCAGCTTGTGGAATTTGTGATAAAAAACTGCCGCAACATCTTTGGAGGACACGTCACTGCCCTGTTTGGAGAGTCAACCAGAATATAAAATACTCAAGAAAAACCCTCAGGTACTGTCAATAATTGGGTTGCTTTTTGTGAAAAACTGACTCATGTCTATGAAGATGCTGGCACAGTTGTTTTCTTCAAAGCCATGCAAGCTGAAGGAAAGCAAGCCTGGTATGTGGCTCAACAGAGCCCTGGGTTTCCCATCATTTCTTAGAAGGCCTGCTAACAGGTCAGGGTATTTAACAGGATGGTAGGGTTAAATAAGGTGTGTGATAAGTTCTTAGTTTTCATAAGTTATCAGAGGCAGCATGCTACAGTAGGATGGTTTGAACTTTTTTTTTTGAAAAATTAAACTTTATAAGAAATTTTTGTTTTTGAGATAGTCTCTCAATTTATCACACTCAGTAGAGTTCTGTGACATCACAGCTCACAGCAATCTCCCACTCCTGGGCTTATGCGATTCTCTTGTCTCAGCCTTCCAAGTAGCTTGGGCTACAGATGCCCAACACAATGCCCAGCTAAGGAATTCTAATATTTGTAGTATATATTGTTGAAACTAGAATAGAAATCTCAGAAGTAGTAGAGGCAGGACTGATGTTCTTATTTTTATTTTTTCCGCTCCCTGATTCTTGAGACACTTCTCAGCATTTTACTGTGCTATGAGATCATTTGACAACAATTTGCATTATTGGCAGATAGGCAGATGTTAAAATCAAAGACAAAAGAAACCTCCAGGTTATGAATTCCTATATCACTAGCTGCTAGTTATGTTATCTTTGGCCAATTGTTCTATGCCACTGAGCATCAATATCTTAATCTAAAAAATGTGGATGAAAGTTTATGATTACTGTAAATATGAAATGAGGTAATGGATATTACAGAAACTTGAGCAAAAGAAACTGATAGACTTAGTCAATGGATTTCCCAAGAGTAAGCTATGTTTAACATCCAGCAACCCATGTTAGAAGGTACATTATTATGCAGTACTACGTATATGGAATTATTTTTTTTACTTTTATTTTGTTATTACCACTTAGTCTAATGACATTTTCATTGTTTGGGAAAATTTTGCATAGAGAAAGACCATTCATCAGGACCTAAGATAAATCTAGTACATCTCAACAGGCATTTCCCATTTTAACACCTGTGGTAATATTGTAATAGTTTCTTTATTGGCAGTAGGAATTGAAATACATTACCTAAAAAGACAATAAAACTAAGCATTATAGTTCATTTCTAAGGAAATATGGGTTTATTTGTGCTAAGTACGAGTGTTAATCCTGTTTGATTTTTTGACAGATACATCTAGCATTCCAGAGAGCAATGCTTCCTCATATGAGAGTTTGAAGAAAAAAGCGACTGTGCTGCTGGCCACAGTGTGATGAATCAAAGAAAATGCGTCCAATTGAAGGGAAGCATTGACTCGCTTATAATGTCTCTGGACTCTGGCCTTGATGCCCTTGAATTCTAAATGAGCTTCAGAGCCTCCTGTATGACTTTTAGTTCAGGTGGACCAGCCTCCTAAAGACAAGCCGATGGATGTAACAATGTGCAGAGATATTCCACCACAGAATCCTGCCAAGATTCTGTCTGGCACTTGTCCACAGCTGCATCATATGTTAAAAAAAAAAAAAATAGAAAATAGAAAATGCTGTCAGCTGTCCTGTATAAGCTCCACCTGATCTATAAGGCTAATTCTATCATATTAACAGCTGTGGCTCACCTGTTGCTCTAGTTACTTGGGAGCTGATTTCCCAGCAGAAACTTTGTAGGCCAGATGAAGAGTTCCTATCTTTAATGCACTTCAACAAAATTTCTGACAATGTAGCATTCTTTAACCTGCAAACTACAGTTCGTATTTGATGGAGGAATCAAATCTTCTCCTGATATGCAAACAAAAAGTGAAGCTGAATAGCTCCTATCTTGAGAAAATACATCTAACTTCCATGAAGAAATCAAGACTTAACAATAGGGGGAAGTGGGAAAGGGGGGATGGGTAGAGGGAAGGGGATCGGTGGGATCACACCTTTGGTGCATCTTACAGGGGTATTTGCGAAACTTGGTAAATGTAGAATGTAAAGGTTTTGGCACAGTAACTGAGATAACGCCAGAAAGGCTATGTTAACCACTGTGATAAAAATGTGTCAAATGGTCTATGAAGCGAGTGTATGATGCCCCATGATCATACCAATGTATACAGTTATGATTTAATAAAAAAAAATGCAGTGTAGACCAAATAGAAAGACAATGTAAACAAAGGCGTGCAGGTGGGGGGGAAACTCTTACAACAAGTTTCACGATTGGTGACTAGATTGGTGCAGCTGGGATGCAGGCCTGAGGGAAGAAAGGGGTGGCGAGGTTGGAAAGGAAAGCATGCTCTAGGAGAAACCAGAATAAATCCAGGAAGAGAGAATTAAGCCATTTCCCCTCCACAACCCTATAAAGAGAGATAGGCTTTGGGGGAAATAAGCACTTTGGGTTTGTGATTTAGGGAGGCAATGAACTTGCCTCGGTAGGGGAATTCCAAATGGGTCTCGACTGAAATTTGATTTAACGCAAGGGAGCGGAATTGTTAACCTCACAACCAAAGCAACACATAAGATGAGCTCATGTTTGAGGGGACAAGAAGATGCCCCCTCATATTCTTACCTAGAATTTTTTCCTCTTTTTTCCTTAATATAATTAATTAGTATTGACTTTAAGTGATAAAAATCCAACCCAAACCAGCTTAAGTCCAGAGAGCTATAAAATCGGCAGGAAACCCATCTTAGGCATAGCTAGATCAATGGGCTCAAACAATGCAAGAGGACCTGGCTTCTCTCCACCACACCCCTGCAGTCCCTTCTGTTGGCTTCAATCTCATGTAACATGTGGTGGCACTTGGTAGCTCTTGGTTTACTTTGGGGTGGCAGAACAGCTGCCTCGGTGGCAGGCTGACATCTCTGTGGTTCCAGTCACCTGGTCCAGAGAGATGTCCTTGGACCACAGGAACTGGTTAAAGGACATGCATGCAGCCCAATGGAGCCACTGAGAAGCAGCAAAGCATCTCAGTGCTCCATAGTGGTTCCCAGTGGGCTCCATGCTCATTCTGTTCTCAAAACAATTACTGTGGACAGGAAGAGTCAACACTCATCTCTGCAAAGACCAGTTTTGCATCTACCAATCCTTAAGTAGGAATAAGGTCTCACCCAGACCATACGTACTAAGAATAGGATTGTAATAAAGACCAAAGTTGAAAGGAAAAAGGGTATGGGTATTTTTTTTTTTTTTTTTTTGGTTAGGCAAATAACCCATATCTGCATACTCTCCTTTTCCTATCATTAGAAAAATAAATAGAGAATTAGCTGTTAGTCTCACATGCACTCATTGGGAACCTGGGACAGAGACTGGCTAGTTACTTGCCAAACTCATTTCCTTTCCTCTCAAGCGCTTGGCCAAACTCCACTTCTCAGCTTCCCTTATAGCAAAGAATGCCCTAGTGACTGAGTTCAGCCCAACTGAGCATGGGCGGAAGTCATGATAACCCCTCTCAGGCTGGGCCTGATACATCGTCCCAGGAGACCTCTCTGCTATTACATCCCCCAGGAGACCTCTCTAGGTAATTTCTCCCCTCACATTCTTTACCTTGGCTGAATGATGAGGTCTCTAGGGATGAAGGGGAGGAAAAAACCACAGGAGTATAAGAAACTTGATTCCTTGAGTGACCACACAAAAAGCCACTCCGTCAGGAAGTGTGCTGTGGAAACAGAACTACCCCACATAAGCATGAAGTAAAGTTATTTTAAGTCACAAAATTTAGAGTTTGTTCCAGCAGCTCTTCTTAGCTTGTTAAATGGCCTTGTGGAACTTGGCTTGTTGGGTGTCTGAAAACATGATACTGTGTTAAAACATCTCTCTTCCTCCACATTAAACAAATCATAAAGGGGATCGACACACAGGGATGTATATAAATGGCATGGAAGTAAGGAAAATTGGAAAGACAAGGAGCTTGGGGAAAAATAAGGTAGATTTCTTATGACCCAAGGTTCAAGGAAAGTCACGTAGAAATGAACAGGGACTTTTGGAAAAAGGTGATTGATAAATACACAGTCCACATGCCCACCTCCATGACAAGAAGATGGGTGCCGTTAATTAATTATCAAGAGGCCACAAATACAACACCAACAAGAAGAAAAAATAGCTAATGAAAAAAAAAAATAGCTAATGTTGCAGTAAGAATTGCCTTGACAAAAGGTGCTCTCTTGTTGTTGACCACATTTCCACTATAGCCACTGGGAATGAAAACTATAATTGGCACTTTTATAAAAGACAATACATAAGAAAGGTGAGATGAGCGTACTAGGGTTGTGGATACAGGTCCCTGTAGTTAGGAAGGAAACACTTTTTAAAAAAAGAAGAAAAACGTTTGCAAAACATAGAGAACAAGAGGAATTAGCTGGTATTCTCACATGCACTCATTGGGAACCTGAGACAGAGACTGGCTAGTTACTTGCCAAACGTGAGGGTTAGTGTAGGATAATATTTAGAAATAAACTTATCCTACATCAAGCACACAAAGTAAATTCAGTGTGAGTTTAAAATGATATGCTTTTCTTCCAGAGGCTTAAGACGCTTGGACCCCCCTGGCTTACTCACAGAGTTAGGCTCTTTGGAAAATTCCTTAGGCCTTTTCTCTGAAGCAGTACACCCCGTGAAGCCTGAGATCCAAGGGCATGCCGCCCTTCCTCAGAGATATGGGCCAGAGGGTTGACATATGTTAACAACACACTGTCAGAGGTCTATAGGTGCTCTGCCCTGAAGGAAGGTCACAGTCGTAAACTGAGTGAATGCTTGAAGATAACTCTGTTCCCCTATAGCTGTTTTTGTCTTTGTGCCCTGCTCAGAAAACTAGTCACTGTTTAGAGGAAGAGATTTACTACACAAGTGGTCACATTGATATGGTAAATTTCCTTTCAAGTTCAAATTCAGCTAATAGATAATGGATTAGGTGTGTACGTGACTGGAAGAGTATAAAACTTAAACGTGGAATAAAGAATTTTGCTATATGCCATCAAATGGTGTATAGTCTGTTTCTTGACTTAATAATTACAGGAGCGAGTTTACACCTACAGCAAAGCTGCTGCTCGTTCGCATCTCGGTTCACACAACAGTTAGTGGTATTGATGAAGAACAATGCCTTATATGGCAGGGCCTGTGGCTCAGTGAGTAGGGTGCCAGCCCCATATACCAAGAGTGGTGGGTTCAAACTCAGCCCTGACCAAACTGCAACAATAACAACAACAAAAATGCCTTATCAAAGGAAAAGTTAAGAGAGATTATCTTAGCTGTGAATTTAACAGGAAGGATGTTTGATTATGTTGAGAAGTGGAGAGGAATTTATGCTCACATACTGCTTCAAGGAAATAGTAGCACAAGACTCCCACAATGGAACCTTAAGAGAAAGGTAATACTCTGAAGCATGGATCATGACAGTATGTTTATTAGAAATGAAAGAACATCACAGTGCGGGGGGTAGGGCTTTACCTTAAATATCTGTTCCTGATTCTGCTAGGTATTCAGGATAAATCTATGTTATCTGTAATTCTATACCAGTATGTTTAAGAGTAGATGTGATCTTTTTTTATGATTTTTTAAATTCTTCTTACTTTTATAATATAGACAAACAGAAACTTTAAGTAAGCTTAAGTAAGAAAAGATTGAGACAAGAACAAAAAATCAGCGGTTAAAAAAAAAAAAATCAATTCTGGAGTCAAAGAACCTGGTTCAGATCCCAAGTCTGTTACTTACCAGCTAAGCTGAACAAAGGACTGAATTTCTATTTGCCTACGTACAATAGAGATGAATAATACCTATGTAGGAGGGTAAGATGTTTAGCAAAATATCTCAAAAACAGTGGCCACTAGGAATGTATTAGCTTCTTCTACTATTATCTTATTTCTTATACCTTTTCTAGTTTTTCTTCCAGAAAAACCAGCAGGAGGGGGGCAAAAAGGAAGTCACATTTATTGAACAAGAAAGAAACATCACACATAGTCACAGAATGTTAGAGAATGCTAGATATTCTCCCAATCGTTTCTTCTCCTTCCTGGAAAATATAGCTAGACTATATTTCTTAACCTCCTAGCCTCCCTTATTACAAGATATACCTATGTACAACTGAGTTCTGGGCAGTGGAATTCACACAAAATAATATGTACCACTTCCAGGTATGGGCAATCAATACCTTCCCAAGCCCTCTTTCCAAGGGCTCGATGTAGGTAAGCTCAGTGACCCTGCTGAAGATGGCGAGGGCACAGGATGGATGCACGCAGGGTGTCCAAATTACACCTTGAAGGAGTGCTGCCATGAGCACACATTTTGGGACTTCACACAAATGAGAAATAAATGTATTTCACATCTAAGGCAGTATATTTTTAGATTCATTTTTTATAGCTGTTAAGTGATCCAATCTAATACAGCCAAGCTTTTTACCTATCATCTCATGTTTAATCCTTATCACGATGTCTTGAAATAGATGTTATCCCAATTTTACAGCTAAAGGAACTAAAGCTCACAGAAGTTAAGGAACCATCTTACCCAATATCGTGAATGCAATAAATGATAGGGCCAGATTTGGATCAATCTGCTCCAAAACTCATGACTTTCTAGTCTGCACACAGCCCTGACATGTGGAAAGTGGCCTCTCTAGTCTGCACACAGCCCTGACATGTGGAAAGTGGCCTCTCCTTCCTCACTCATTTACCCCTTCACTTCCCAACCGGTGATACTTGAGTCCTTAAACCCAAATTTCTTTTTTTTTTTTTGTCCCCCATCTGTATATCTACTTTGGGTGATCTAGGCTGATGTCTCCCAAGCATATTTATCTTTTATATCTCATTCCATCCACATATGAGTCCATGACAGGGAAACAGTTCAACTTAGTCCACCCATTATGGGAGACGGAATTGTAGCAGTTTTGCAACTGGCCACAGAATCAGAGATAATGAATAGTAGAGCAGAGGAAAGGAGAGGGAAAAAAAACTCCAACCAGCAGGAGCTGTACAACATAATCCACTGGAATACGTAAAAACATCAGAACTTGTTTCATAATTATTTGCTTTGTCCATCCTTTAGTTTCTTTTTCTGTGTTTTATAAACATGTAAGATGATATGTTAATTTATAAACAAATGTTATTGATGTATTGTCAGATTTTTTTCTGATAGTAAATAATAAAAACACGAGTAACATTAAATTTGGGCAGTAAATTCCTACTTCTTTGCTTCCTTCCCCAAATTTAAAACACTGCATTATGGAAAACAAAATGACAAAAACAACAAACAAGTCTGTAGAGACATCTCTCTGCCATCACAGGAAATGGATTAATTCAAATAAAATCAAGTGAAACCAAGTTTTTACAAAAGATTAACTCCTTTTGATAAAAATGGAGATTTAAACTAATGTATATTATACCTGGGTCACTACAAAAGTGTTGAGACAGACTTGTGTTATGGTCCATTATTTCACTTCAAAGAAACACAGTCAGAGTCCTTTCTGATTCACCTGTGCAAGCTTCAACTTGGTGGCTTACTGGCGTTCCTGGCAGGGATTCATTCCTTTCTGTCCACACAGATCTTATGTATCTGTATATCTCAAAACTTTTGTAATGACTCAACATCTCTGTCTTCAGATATAACAAAAAAGAATCCAACAAGTTGTAACCGTTGTCAGACATACTTTTGTAGAAAAGGCAGAACTATAAAGGGAAATTTTCTGCTGAGAAGCTTAAACAAATTACTTACATATTTTTTAAGACCTAAATTGAAGTAACAAATACCCTGTGTACATTTCATAAGAAAAAAACATGCAGCCAAAAGATTTAGTGTTCAGAAGGGGGAAAAAACCAGAAGACCTACTTCTGTCACTTTTTTTGTTGTTGTTGCAGTTTGGCTTTTGCTGAGTTCGAACCCCCCACCCTCTGTCTATGGGGCCGGCGCTCTCCTCACTGAGCCACAGGAGCCACCCAGAAGACCTACATCTGAACAAAAAGGACAGAGAAGCAGGTAAAATAAATGGATGATAAAAAGTCTAACAACATTCAAAAGGCTTGTTGGCTGATCACTTTTAATCACCTGCCAATATGAAAGGACTAGGAAGAGTTGGTGAACTGACTCCCCAACGACATGAAGGTCCTCTAGTCTCCACACAGTGCTGCCATGAAGGAAAGGAACTGAAGTGTTGTCATAAAGGCTGCAAATAAAGAAATCTACCTCTGTGGAAATTTTCATGTGGCTCTGACAGGCAGCCTTTAACAACAATTCACTTCTCTTAGAATCTTAGCCCCTAATTTAAAAGGTCAGTTTGCTCATCCTTTCCAGCAATCTCATAGGGTTCAGACTGAAAAAATAATGAGGTTTATCATCAGGATCTCTCCTCACCAAGACAGGGCAGCTGAAGCCAGTTTAAACAAACAAATCCACAGTGATTTTTATAAGGCTGCAAAAATAACATTCTCATGGGAATTGCCTTTGCTCCTTAGCAATCTTATCTACTTCAGTAATCCGTTGCAGAGTTTTCCACAAAGTCTTGAATGAAACAAGATGAAGATAGCAAGAATAAACTTACGGGCAAAATGTTAACCTTCCCGTGACTGCTGCCCAAATCACCTCAAGGTGGCTGCCCCAGGAGGCACACCGTTCTTTTTCACTATCTCAGGAACAAACTTGCTAATCAGCCCGACTTGAAATGCTACTGGGTGGATCTGCTTGCTCGAAAATTTACGGTCTTTTCTCTCCTGCCCCACTCCCTAGAGGGCATGAACCATAAACTTCAAAATGCAAAACTGCAAGCGTCACGTTGCAGGTTTGTTTCCAACAAATCAGGTACATGGCGTTATTTGTTGAAATACTACAGCTCCCGCCACAGTAAACTAGCGGGTCTTCCCGTGCAATTAAACGACAGTTATACTGACAAACATGTCCCCGCCCCTATGTTGACGTCAATAGGAAAACTGGAAAAAGTTCCACGAATATTCCTCTCAGGAACTCCTCCTTACAAACAAATCTCCAGCCACAACTCAAGATCCAGCCCACCGTCCTCCAAGCCGACCGCACACCCGAGGGGATCCGTCCCATTGATTCGCCCTTCACAACCTCCGCAAGCCTTTTCACTCCAAATTAGAAACCCGGGGCAGCCACCAAAAGCCTGATCTTCCCCTAGCGCGAAGCCGCGTCCTCGCAGGAGCTCCGCTCTGCTGCAAAAAGCACCAGACTCCCGGACTGGTTCAGAGAGATTCAGGAGCCCACGTCCTCCTACCCTCACCTCCACACCTTTCATAAATAGTAAAATGTATACACGAAGCACAAAGAGGAAAGGCACGACGGTTTTGAGTCCTCCGTTCGAGGAGAGCGAGCGAGCCAGCGGACTGGTGTCTGCGGGGAGCCCGGCGCACAGCTAGCAGTCAGAGTCCGGGGAGACCAAGAGGTTGTCGTTGCCTCTCCCAAGAAAATGGAAACCCCCGCCCTCCAGAAGTCGTTGGAAATGCATGCCACCCCTATAAACTTCCTCCACAGGGTCGGGAGAAACCCGGTACAAGAGAGGGAATCCGATCCCTGCGGCTAACCGCTGTACCCCCGCGCTTAGCACCGAGCCTGCCACCCGGTGAGCACCCCAAAAACCAGTCTGCTTCAACGCGTCTCCTTCCAGCACGGCTGTGGGCTCCTGCCTCCCCACCCCCAAGTCCCTTCAAACCTCAGCCCAACTTCACCCTCCTCTACTGAGAGCTCAGCCAGGCTATCCGAACCCCGGGAAACCTTAGAAAGAACGCCCGCGAAGAACCGCGCGCCAGGGTTGAGGGCTCACGGAGAGGGAAAAATAGCCCGGACCAATTGGTGGAGCTGATTTTAAGGGTTTCCGAAGCATTCTGGGTTCTGGGTTCCTTGTTTTGTGACTGCCTCGCAGTGCAACAAACTTATTTTCTGATTAAAAAGGAAAAGAAAGGTCGCCGTGGGTGACTGTGGCGATGTTGGGGCCCTGCCTCCTCCTGGGTTCAGGGCGCCCATTGACCCATCTTAGCTGTGGGGCTCAGGGTGCCACGGCCCCACAGCCGCTGTCCAGCGCTGTAGGAGGCAGAGCCCTGGGAAGTCCCCTGTCCTTCTGGCAGCCCGCGAGGACCAGATCCTTTACCCCAAATCCGCAAGCCGGGGCGCCCGGGGCGCCCGCACCGGTGCCGAAGCTGACTCGGACAGCGCGCCTGACTGACCTCAGCACCGGGCCAGGGAGAGCCTCTGGCTCGGCACAGGCACAGTCCGAGGGTCCCAGTGTTGTGGCGAAAGCTACCTACTTGCGACCAATCCCGGAGTTCAACCCAGTGCTCTGTCTAGTGCGGCGCTCCCCTCCCCTCCTGGAGCTCCCGGCGGCTGGAAAACCCGACGCGCCGAAGTTCAGGCTGCCGGCTCCTCAGCCGCGAGGAGGGGGAGACACGTGGGGAGGGGGAGCGGCTCCGGGAGGGCCGGAGCCCGCGCGCCTTCGAGCTGGGCATGCTCAGTGCGCGTCCGAGGGAGGTGCCTGGGCACTGTACCTGCCAGGCGCGGCCGGGGGAGGCGGACCCCCGTTCCCACCCGCGAAACTGGAAAAGGGCTCCTTGTTGATCCCCAGGCTGGTGGCGACCATCAGCCTGGTTCCCGTACAGGGACGTAGAAGGTTCCATAGAGGGTGCTGCTTCAGCGGCTGGGGATAATATTGAGGCGACCCCGGGTACCTAAACCTCTGGCCTCCGAGAGACGCGGAATTCCGGAGATCGTTCAGGCGCTCTTGCCAGGGAAACAAATATTTCTGCTTCTAGGCTGCCAAGGCTGAGCCCGGGTTTGGGTGGGCGGGTGGCACTGAACTTGAGAAGCCTGGAGAGGGAGCTTTCGAAAGGTTTTACCTGCCTGTAGTCAGGCAGAAGACTCTGTCAAAGAGACTGCGTTACCGACGCAGAGACTCACACACAACACAACTGTACTTTCAAGTTGGAATGTGTGTGCGCCAGAGGAAATGGTTGCGATAGAATAGGTACAAGGATCAATTTGTGGTGTGTGTGGGCATATTGAAAGCCTTGTTATTGAAAAGTATGTGCTTTGGTTGAAGACGTTGCCACGGACGTTCTACAGTATGAATCTGTTACCTTGCAGAAATAGCTCCCTTCACCCCAACTCCAAAACTCAGGGTAATGGTAGAGATTGGCAGCGATGCCACAGCCCCTCACCAGCACTGTAATAAGTGACTCTGACATGCGGAGGAAAGCCAACCCAGTGGAACTCATCTGCAATGCATTTCCAGCAATCCCCAGAGGAACCGGGGCTTCTTTTCTCTGGGAAAAAGCCCCAAGGGTTTTGCTGAACACGAAGGTCTTCCTGCTCATCGCTCAGCAGTTCAGAGCTACATAAACAACTTCTGACCATTTACATAATCATGTAAACCTACCCTGACATCTCCATTATGCGGAAAAGATGTTAACTGGAAAACTATTTTTCAACTACTGTAGTAAGCAAACCTCCAACTCCTACAAATGATGTATATGCAGTAGTCTTGTTCACACAGTGTCAGCTTTGTTTTGCGTTTTGTCTTCTGTGTGTTTATTTATTTTTTAGTTTTTTATTTTTTTGTAGAGACAGAGTCTCACTGTACCGCCCTCGGGTAGAGTGCCGTGGCGTCACACGGCTCACAGCAACCTCCAACTCCTGGGCTTAAGCGATTCTCTTGCCTCAGCCTCCGGAGTAGCTGGGACTACAGGCGCCCGCCACAACGCCCGGCTATTTTTTGGTTGCAGTTTGGCCGGGGCTGGGTTTGAACCCTCCACCCTCGGCATGTGGGGCTGGCGCCCTACTCACTGAGCCACAGGCGTCGCCCCTGTGTGTTTATTTTTAATTAATTAATGTTTCAAAATTCCTATTCGAGAACTGGGCAATCACTCTGTTTGATCAGACGTGATGATAGGTATTGTTGAAATGACTCTCATGACTGCTGAGATTAGTGCTAAGGAGAGGTGTGTTGTCATTTTATTTTCCAGATTTCCAGATTACTTAAACTTGAAGATTTTAAGGCTTTTTTCCCCTCTCCTTGTCTGATGTGTTGCTCTAATACAAGCAATTTATAAAACTGGAATGTTGGTAATATGAGAGTTTTCCATGGTAAATAACTTCTTAAGATGAATAGTTTCCACTCCATTTGAAGGCTTTTATGCTCATGCCAGAACCATGACTTAGACTATCTGTACTGCGACATTTTTTAGACTGATTATTTTTCTGCAGCTAGTTAATTATAAGTAAGTATATATATAATTTTTTTTTGTGTGTGTGTGGTTTTTGGCTGGGGCTGGGTTTGAACCCGCCACCTCCGGCATATGGGACCGGTGCCCTACTCCTTGAGCCACAGGCGCCGCCCTATATATATATTTTTTTTAAAAAGTGTATTAAAAATACCTACCCAAGAGTTCTCCATAAGATATTCCTGGGGAATAGTCATACTTTTTTTTTTGTTTTTTTGTAGAGACAGAGTTTCACTTTATCACCCTCCGTAGAGTGCCGTGGCGTCACACAGCTCACAGCAACCTCCAACTCCTGGGCGTAGGCAATTCTCCTGCCTCAGCCTCCTGAGTAGCTGGGACTACAGGCGCCCGCCACAACGCCCGGCTATTTTTTTGTTGCAGTTTGGCCGGGGCCAGGTTTGAACCTGCCACCCTCGGTATATGGGGCCAGCGCCCTGCTCACTGGGCCACAGGCGCCGCCCGGAATAGTCATACTTTTAACATACTCAGGGAAAGGGTGGTATTTTAGACTGGACACAAAATTTCAAAGAATAAAGTGAATACAGTAGGCTGTCACATTCTTTCACTAGAACTATAAACTGAAGCAATTTTCAAAGTTTTATGAAGATTTCAAGCAAATTCCCTTAACTGTATTTCTAATTTTTAAATATAAATATTTTCTTTTCATTCTTCCCATTAACCTTTATTTTGTATTTACTATATTCCAGGTACTGTATTCCGGTAGGTTCTGGGAAACTAAAGATGACCAATATTTGCTCCATAGTTCACCAGGGAGTTAGGAAAATTGTGTATCTGGAGAGAGATTTTGGTTGTGTTGAGGGGATTTGAGTCAAACATAATTTGGGAGGACTTTTTTTTTCAGTCACACTCCTCCACAGATCAGGTGCAAAACGTATCAGTACTCCCTCCAAATTTCCCCCAGGACACCAGTTTAAAATGCAACCAATAATCCAGTCCCTTTCTTCCATCCTGCAGGGAAGAAGCAATGCTCAACTGTCACCTCTGCCAAGAAAGAGAGGCTCTCATTGAAGCTCGCAGGATTGGAGAGTGTTCCTAATAGAATCATCCCCTGCCAGAGGATGGAAATGGTTTATTTTGAGAACACCATCCTTACACGTGTGTCCTGACATATCTGGGACCCCGGCTGGGTGTCAGTTTTTTGCTCAGAGAACCTATGATTGGGATTCTCTGGAGGAAATGTTCTAAACGAATTAATTAACGCCACCAGCGGAAAGTTCAATACCACTGCACTGAGACCCAGCTCTGTATCAGTGCATGAATGAATTACCAGTACTCATGTAATTTGCAAATAATCATCATTATAATGCAATAGAAAATTTCTCTCGCCCATTTAAACTGAATAATAGCTCAGCAGAGAGCTGCAGGAAGCCCACCACACCTTCCAAAGTATCTATTGACAGACCTATGTGAAGTTTTACCTCCAGGTCTTTTAATAAGAGAGTATCTGTGTGGACACAAGGTCACCTCTTTCATGCATTAAACCAATTGAATGAGGTCTGATAACTCTTAAGGGAAATCAACGCTGAAAATGCTTTTGACTTTGGGGAGACATG
Source organism: Nycticebus coucang (assembly GCF_027406575.1). Lineage (NCBI taxonomy): Eukaryota > Metazoa > Chordata > Mammalia > Primates > Lorisidae > Nycticebus > Nycticebus coucang. The sequence goes on along the minus strand of NC_069800.1, from coordinate 6,041,010 downwards.
GATGGAATACTTCATCAGATTTTACTCAGCATGCAACAGTTCTACACACTCCACAAAGGGCATGTCTCAATCCCTTCCCCTTCCCTTCCCTTCTTTATTCCATCTCCAAACAGCCTGGGGATTTAGTGGATGTGGATTTAATATAAGAGGTGGAAAGAGGAAGAGTATCATAGAAAAAGAAATATGCCTCTTCTGATCACAACTAACTTGATTTGATTTTCTCCCTATTCCTGGCATGCAGTGGGATTGAACCAAATCCATAAACACCACCCTCTTTGTTCTAAATAACTTGAATAAGGTCATGGACTGGCAGGGATGACTGTCAGATAGTCTTATATTAGCTATATTATATATATTCAGATATATATATATATATATATATATATATGTATCTTCAGTTGTAAGATACATGTTCCTGTATCTTATCCCCATTTTTTAAACATAGCTTCAAATTTGCTTTAGTCAAGTCGATAAAGCAATGATTTTATAAAATGTGTCAAGAAAACTTTGCATTGAGATTCGAAATGGAGTACAATACAATAGAACTTAAGTAGGGATTCCAGATCAGCCTTCCAAAGCTCCTCCCCTATGCAATTGTTTTAGGTGACTTATTGAAGCTTGAGCTTCAAACTAAGGACATCAGAATCATAATGGCCGCTTAGTGGGATAATGATAATTAGCACACAGAAGCACAGTTAATTGCCATGAAGGTTGTGACACAGACTGACAGATTGAGTCAAAGTAAAATAGAATTATGATGCCTCAGCCAAGATGCCTTTATAAACAAGGCTGTGAGACTCCAATTCAAGTATAATAAGGTGGAATTAGGAATCAGTTTTTCTCTCATCCACCTTTTTCCAGATATATTGGATTATTTACACAAAACCTGAAAATAATAACTCAAATGGTCTTTACTTTGCAGAAGTATTTACAGTTGATATTCTTTGTTCTCACTAGTTAAGTTCTATAAAGTCACTTCAGACACAATTGCTCCAGGGAAATTAGAGGGTTAGGTTCCTAACAGCCTCTGGGTGACAAGATTTTTTTGTCAACCAATAAAGACAGTTTCTTCAATATATATTTTTGATTGATTAACATTGAGCTCATGGCTTACAGCATTGTAAGTAACCCTTGCCTGAAGAAAACTTATCTAAGATACGCGTTTTCACTGTAAGGCACATCACAGCTTTTTGTGGTTAGGAACACTAGACAGCACTCCAGTACTATGCATGAGGACATTTTAAACATCAAAATCTCAAATAAAACAAAAAAACCCACAAAAATTGGATAACTGCTAGATATCCTGCAAAAAGCAAACTTTTTTTTTTATATGTCTAAAGCAAACTTAACAGTGTGAGAACTGAACAAGAGAGCAGACAATCACTCTGTTTGATCAAAGCTGGGAACGTGTGTATTGGGCAGCTTAAATTTGTAATTTCTCTATGTGTGTCTACAAGTGTCTACTCTGGAGCCTTCACCATTGACTTTGAGGTTAGAAATAAATTTGAGCAAATGGGCAAATTCACAAAATACGGATCTCCAAATAATGAGGATCAATTATACCAAATGTCTCCTTTACATGGCTAGCCACCTCAGCCCAGATCTGACAGGGATTCATTTATGTATACACAATTTACATGCAATCATTTTAGGAAGACAGTATTGTGGGAATAAAAGGTATCTTTTATATGGTCTTCTGCCAGCTTCCTCATATAAATTGCATGCCACAATCACATGAGAATTTTTTCTACTTCAGAAAACCTCAAGCGGATTTTGGTGATTTTGTTCTTGCTGATCAACTTTGTAATTCATGCACTTGTTCACAAACTAGGACAGTTTCAAGAACTAAAGGAAGGATTATAAAAAAAGAGAGAACTTAGTAAAGTAAGAAGTGTGTGTTTTTAGGAATTGAGAAAACTTGAGTTCTAATCTTGGCCCCCAAAACAACATGATCTTAGATGAAAAATACAGATTGACAATTACCTATACAGAGGAAATCAAGCTATGGATTATAAAGAGTCAGGTTCTACATATCAAATTTTTTACTCTGTTATGAAGACTTTGAAATTAAATGGTTTGTATATGCATTCTTTGAGCATATTGTTAGAAATTCAGATTTGAGTGGCTCAGCCTGTGTTAGGAGGTCGATAAGATACCCTCCTACCCTGCCCCAGGCTGGACTTGGTGACTGACAGCTGTAATCAGAGCACTCTGGGAGGCCAAGGTAGGTGCTTTGGTGAGCTCACAATTCAGCCTGAGCAAGAATGAGTACCTGTCTCTCCTACAAGTAGAAAAACTAGTTGGTGTTGTGGCAGGTGCCTATAGTCACAGCCACTCAGCTGAGGCAAGAGGATCACTTGAGCCCAAGACTTGCGATTGCTGTGAGCTATCAGAATGCCACGGCACTCTAGCCTGGGCAACAAAGTGAGAATCTGTCTCCAAAACAAACAAACAAAAAAAAGGTGCTCCCCACCCCCAGTGATTTGTGGCTTCTGATATTTGTGCACTTATTTAATTTCTTTCCTTTTATATGTTGACTAGACTTATTATTCACTGAAGGGATGGATATCACATCCACGATGGGCTTGCACAAAGACTGTGACTTCCATTCTGGGTGCTGTCTGTTTCTCTCTTAGAATGGCAGCTACCATGTTGGAAACACGCTCCAGTAGCCACATTGCAAATACCAAGGCCTGCCAGCAATCCTATGAATGAGATTCAAAGTAGATATTTTGAAGTCTACCAACAGCTCACAAGGAAGCAGATTTTATAGTTCCAGTAAAGCCTTGAGGTGATTGAATCATTGGCTGAGTGCTTGATTGTAACTTCATGACTGTTAGCCAGAAGCACCCCATTAAGCATAAATAGTATGTATCCTCCAGAACAACAAAAGCATTGCGTAATTAATGCTTGTTGTTTTAAATCCCTATATTTCATGGTAATTTATTTACATAGCAATAGATAATTTATACTTCCCCCAAGATATTCTGATATGGACATTTTACAAATAAGCCAATTGATTTTGACTCAGCTGGTTCATAATCTACTCTTTATTAAGCCCTGGAATTTGGAACTACAAAGAAATCAAAGAATTCATCAAATCATATATCTTTTAATTTTATCTCAAACAACTGATGCCTCTATTTACATAATAATAATTACATATTTTAATATTTTTCATTTTTATATACTTTTGGGGGGCACAGAGTCTCACTATGTCACCCTTGGTAGAGTCATAGCTCACAGCAACCTCCAACTCTTGGGCTTAAGAGATTCTCTTGTGGGCGGCGCCTGTGGCTCAAAGGGGTAGAGCACCGGTCCCATATGTCGAAGGTGGCAGGTTCAAACCCAGCCCCGGCCAAAAAAAAAAAGAGATTCTCTTGCCTCAGCCTCCCAAGTAACTAGAACTACATATATACAGTTTTAGTATCATTTTTAAACACAATGTGTCCTGCCTTTTTCCCCATCACTAAATCGTTTTCTATGCCCTAATTTTTTAAAACTGCTGAATATTTCTTTTCAGAATATACTTCAAATTACTTAAGAATTTCTATTATTGAGCATTTAAATTGCTTGTGTTCTGTGATAAATAACTCACTGATAAATATAGTGAAATGAAATTTTACATATATCCTTAATTTTTTCCTTAGAATAAATTCCTATAATTTGAGCTCTTAGGTCAAAAACAATTTTGCTTATTCTTAATTATTAGATTCTTTTATTATAAACAGCTGTAATCTTCAACAATTAGAAGAGATAGGGGAGGGTTCTAGGCATTATTCCCAATACCCTCAAAATAATGTGGTAAATGTTAATAAAAGAAAATTAAGGGTAAATTCTTCACATGTAACAACATAGCAGACAGTTTAAAAAAAAAGAATAGTTATTCATGCTCTAAGCTCAATAAAGTCCCAACTCTGTTATTATGGAATTTACAGTAGTGCTTTGAAGGAAACATTCACCAGAGGCAAGAATGTTGCAAGGGCAGGATTGAATTAAAGTCTTAGTTGGAGTCAGGTAACAAAATCCTCTGGAAATTTCTCAACACAAATCTGATTAGAATCATAAGTGCAGAGCAGTGTTTCTAAGAATGTTGGGCTGTTGCACTGACAAGATTCTCATGCTATACTTTGCAAAGCCCAAACTCACTGAGCCACAGTGCTAACCAAACCTTTGTCTTAAACACCAAGCGTTTCACTAGTGAAAATAATCATTCACCAGCAATAATAATCATCACTGTCTTCAGTTATGCCAATTAGCAAAGCTTCCACCCTTCAGTTCTATCCAGTAGATCCTTGATATTAAATACAGTGAATTTAATCTTAGGGGAGTTTTTGATAAGAAGCCTATAGATGGGCGGCGCCTGTGGCTCAGCGGGTAGGGCGCCGGCCCCACATGCCGAGGGTGGTGGGTTCAAACCCGGCCCCGGCCAAACTGCAACAAAAAAAAAAATAGCCGGGCGTTGTGGCGGGCGCCTGTAATCCCAGCTACTTGGGAGGCTGAGGCAAGAGAATCACCTAAGCCTAGGAGTTGGAGGTTGCTGTGAGCTGTGTGACGCCACGGCACTCTACCAAGGGTGATAAAGTGAGACTCTGTCTCTACAAAAAAAAAAAAAAAAAAAAAAAGAAGCCTATAGATGCAAACCGTAATTCTGACCTCTGAAATATGTATTCTGGATTAGAGAATTGCAAATGTTAACCAGTAGCAGCACTAGTATAGGTTAAACCCAACACACCCAAAAACACGCACACAGCCATCATCCATACTTCACACTAGATAACAGTTTTAATTAAAGTAAACATTATATGGAAATTTATACACATTTTAAATATGAGATCTATTCATTTTGCCAACGTTTGCACCAATTTGCTCTTTCATCACCGTTTTCATTGCCTACTTGCTAAATGAGTATTATAATTTTACTTATATCTTTTCTCATTTGTGGCCATGACATGTTTTTCTTTTCCATTTCTTTTATTACGAGTGAGATGAAAGTTTTTTGTAAGTTTTTGTGTTACATGCATTTTATGAATTACCTCTCTGCATTCTGTGTTCATTTGTTTGCGTGTTCATTTTCATACTACAGATTAGTCGAACTTTTCAGTATATTTAAGATAATAAACTTTTATCTATTGCAGATTTTCTTTGTATTTTCCTTAAACTTCAGAAATATTTGGGCCTGGGCACAGTGGCCCATGCCTATAATCCTGGCACTCTAGGAGGCCGAGATGGGTGGATTCCCTGAGCTCACAGTGAGATTCTATCCCTAAAAATAACCGAGCATTGTGGCCAGCACCTGTAGTCTCAGCGACCTTGAAGGATGAGGCAAGAGAATCGCTTGAGCCTGAGGGTTTGAGATTGCTGTGAGCTGTGATGTCACTGTACTCTACTGAGGGCAACAAAATGAGACTCTGTCTCAAAAAAAAAAAAAATATATATATATAGACCCATTTTACATTTTTATGTAATTAAATTTATCAGTTTTTCCTTACATTTCTCTTTGATGTCATATTTTTAAAGTATTTTCTTAGGTTTGACATCCAGAATGGTAAAGCAGGGCATTCAACAGATTCACTCTTCAGGAAAACAAGAATAACTGGAGATGAAAATTATTTAAACACACATATTCAAAGCCTCTAGAACTAGTTTTAAGGGGACATATCAAACAAAGAAAAATTCTGGGGTCAAGGTCTCACACTGTTGCCCCAACTAGAATGCAGTGGCACAATTAGAGCTCACAGAAATCTCAAACTCCTGGCTCAAGCAGATTCTTCTGCCTCAGCCTTCCAAGTAACTGGGACTACAGGCACATAGCGCCACACCAAGCTGAGCTAATCTGTGTGTGTATGGGTAAGAAGAAATGAGGTCTTGCCATATTGCTTATAAAGAAATATTTGTTTTTTTATTTAATATATTTTAAATGGAATTTATTCTATTAATTGCCTGAAAGGGCACAGTGGGGAAGGGGCTTAAGACCACAGCAGGAGATCCCACTGCCCACCTCAGGGCGAGGGGAAAAAAAAAAAGAAAGAAAAGAAATGTTTATTTGAGTCCTGGGCCTGGGGGCTTAGGCCTATTATCCTAGCACTTTCGAGGCGAAGTGGGAGGATCTCTTAAGCTCTGGAGTTCCAGACCAGCCTGAGCAAGTGTGAGACCCATCTCTACTACAAAAAAAAAAAAAAAGAAAAAAAATAGCCAGGCGTTGTAGCAAGGGCCTGCAGTCCCAGCTACTTGGGAGGTTGAGGCCCGAGGACCACCTGAACCTAAGAGGTTGAGGTTGTGGTGAACTACTCCAGCCTGAGGAGACAAAGTGAGACTCTGTCTAAAAAAAAAAAAGTAATTCCATAAAATCTGCTAAAACTCACCAAGAACAGTGACAGTCTGTAACATCTGAACCATGAACTTCTCCCAGCTCAGCAAGACAGAAACTCCTCTCCAGGTGAATACAGCCAAAAACACAGTGCTTCCCCAGAGTTCCCAGTGGAGGGAATGAATATATGTGAGCATCCTTTGGGGAGGGGCACACCTTTGCCATTTGTTATCCCCTCTACAATTACCTGTTGCAGAGGCTAAATACTAGGGGAGTGTGGCCAAGAGATCAGGGTTACCTCCCAAACAGCCCCCAATCATAGAGCAGAGGCTGTTCCTCTAGGACAGCAGGCAGAAAGTACTGGGATACCAACTATATACTATTTTAAATTACACACAAACTTTATGGCCACCCTGTACAGGAAGCTACTATCCCCAAGATCCCTCCTAAATCTAAGGATGTCATTCAAACATATCCCACTGTCCCCACAATCAGTTCCAAAACCATGGCTCAGAAATTTTCTCCAAGGAGAGAGGTTAGCCATAAGGAAAAGCAAAACAAAACAAACAAACAAAAAAAATCTTTGACTTTACTTGAAACAGAGTTGGAGACATTCATTCCTATTGGGTGCTTTCAAATACAATGGAGATTTTGGAGAAATGCAATTAGGAAGAAGATGGTAGCTTCATGAGGGATATTAACTAGATCACAAACCAATAGGCTTACCAGAGAGAAAATCGGGGGAAAAGTGAGTCAAGGAGAGCTTTCTTTGGGTCAGAGAAAAATGCAGACATTGATCTCAAAATTACTCCATAAAGGAGGCCAAATTTAATTTGAATGGTCTCAGTCTAGGGAGCAATTTATGCACCAGGGTATTGTCAAAAACAATAGATCAATCAGTTGGGAATTAGTAGAGCTTAACAGCTGGTTGTAATCATGGAAAAAGAGAGGGGAAGACAATCCTTCCACAGTTATCCCAGGATGACTGTGCACATGCCAGCCTGCCGCTCCCTTGGAGGAGCCAATTCAGAGTCTTCACAGTATGAGGGAAATAGACTTCAATATAATAGCCCAGCAAGTGACTATACAAATAAACAAGCAAACAAAGATAAACACTGGAGGCAAGAGGAAACAAGGAACAGCTCTGCACATTTGTAACAATGTATTATCTAAAACATCCGGTTCTCAACAACAATTACAAGACATGCAAACAAGAAAGTGTGAAGCATACAAGAGAAAAAAAAAAAACTTCCAGGGAACCATTATAAATATGTTTACACCACTAAAGGAAAGAATGACTGAAGAAGCAAAGGAAGACATGACGACATTGCCACTTTTATCACAGAATGTCAATGAAGAGAAATTATTTTTAAAAAGGTCAGTGGAATTATTTCTGGAGTAACAAACAACAACAACAAAAACTCCCCTTATACATGGATATCCAGAGCAGCATTACAGCGTTATTCAAAGTAGTTCAAAAGTGTAAAAGACAGTGGTGGCTCATGCCTATAATCACAGCACTCTGGGAGGCCCAGGCAGGTGGATTGCTTGAGCTCATAAGTTCAAGACTAGCCTGAACAAGAGCAATACTCTTAAAAACAGTTGGGTGTTGTGGCAGACACCTATAGTCTCAGCTACTCGGGAGGCTGAGGCAAGAAGATCATTTGAGCTCAAGAGTTTGAGGTTGCTGTGAGCTATGATGCTACTGCAGTCTACACAAGGTAAAAAGTGATACTCTGTCTAAAAAAAAAAAAATGGAAAAGACCTAAGTATTTATCAAATATTTTCATCTCGTGGCATATTCATAAAATTGAATACTATTTGGCCATAAAAAGTAACAAATTAATGCTACGTCATGCATAAATCTTATAAACTTTATGCTAACTTGAAGAAGGCAGTCAAAACAACACATTTTCTATGATCTCGTTCATATGAAATAACCAGACCAGGAAAATATATAGAGACAGAACGTAGGTTACTGGGCACTTGGGCATGAGAGGGTTGGAAGATAAGGAGATAGAGGAGTGATTAAAGGTACAGGGTTTATTTTGGTATGATGAAAAAATTCTAATTATTTTCCTAATGGTTACATAGCTATGAGACCATACTAAAAGTGCCTGATATATAAATTACATAAATAAAACTGTTACAAAAAATCCTTTTCATTTCAAAGGAATATAAACATGCACTTACATTTCTCCTATCACGGTAATGCTTTATTCTTAAAATATTGGTCTTTAATTCTTCTAGCATTAATTTTATTTTATGGGTGATTTTTATTTCTTTTAATATTGTTTTTGTTTACTAAATGGTTAGCCAGTTGTATCAATATCTTTGCATGTGGCAGTTCAGCCATAACATCATTAATTCTACTGTGGAAATAAGGGTCTATATTGAATTTTATGGGAAAAAGTGCTTAATTAAAAGAACACAATTAAGATACTAAAGGGAAAATTCAAGAAATAGCACTTGGCTGGAAAGATTTTACTCAGAGATCCTACTTTGAGGAAGCTTAAGTATGAAATTAAAAGGTGACTATCTCTGGGAAGAGAAGAGTGCTCCTACAAATCAAGGGTATAGTTACTCTTGTGAGAGTAAAAAGCTTATTCAAAGAAAAGAAGCTTATTCAAAGAAATCATAGCAGAAAACATTTTAAACCTAGGGAAAAATATAAATATATATGTACAGGAAAATCAAATGTCACCAATCAGATTCAAGCCAAATAATAACACCGCAAGACATGTATTAATATGAATGTCAAATACAAAAAGAGGATCCTAAAAGCATCAAGGGAAAAGAAGCAAATAATTTAACTCCATTCAAAAGAATTGAAATTCTACCTTGCATCTTCTCAGACCACAAGGCACTAAAAGTGGAACTCAACTCCAACAAAAATGCTCAACCTCACACAAAGGCATGGAAGTTAAACAATCTTATGCTGAATGACAGTTGGGTGTGGGAAGAAATAAAAAAGAAAATCATTAACTTCCTTGAATATAATAACAATGAAGACACACATTCTATCCCACAAAACCTATGGGATGCAGCAAAAGCAGTCCTGAGAGGAAAATTTACCTCTTTAGAAGTCTACATTTGAAAAACAGAAAGAGAGCATATCAACAAACTCACAAGCCATCTGACAGAATTAGAAAAAGAAGAACAATCTAAGCCTAAACCCAGCAGAAGAAATGAAATATCCAAAATTAAATCAGAGATAAATGAAATTGAAAACAAAAGAATCATTCAGAAAATTAATGAAACAAGGAGTTGGTTTTTTTTTTTTTGAAAAAAAATAAAATATATACACCTTTGGCTAGACTCACTAGAAATAAAAAAAAGTAAAATCTCTAGTAACCTCAATCAGAAATGACTGAGGGATTGATCCCTATGAATGGAGTAGCGACTAATTCTCACATCAATTGGATTTAATTCTGACCAAAGTATATTATTTAAACATTAATTTTTAATTCAACTTGTTAATATATTGTTTAGGATATTGCATCCTCATTTATAAGTGACATATGTTTGTAATTTCCCCTTTATAATAATATATTTTCTTCAATTTTCATATCAGTGTACCCAGATCAAGTAGAATGATTTTGAAGCATTTTCTCTTTTTCTGTTGTCTATAAGATTTGGCATGATCTTTTTTTTGAAATTATTTGTTACTTTTATTTATAAATATTAGTTGTCTATTTTTGAGACTTAAAAAAAAATAATAAGTTAACTGATGACTCCATACTGAACCTCAGAGTCAAAGCATTCTATAATAGACATACTCTTATTTGACAATGTGAATGTTACTTTCTTTGCATTATTATTGCCTAATATTTTGATGTAGTAATTGTCTGATTCCTTTTCTGAATGTATTTATGTTCATTTGTTCTTTACAAGGTTTTTTAGTCCTTATTTTAAACATTGTTATTGTCATTAAAATTTAAGCCTTTTTAATTTTGTGAAGGCAAAGAAAAATGGAAACCTAATAAACACATGTATATGTAAAAATACAAAAATAAAATAATAAAAATTCTAAAATAATAATTTAAAAGAGAGATCCAATATGGCTGGCATCGGACTTTTCACCAAAAATCTTGTAAGCCAGGAGGGAATGGGAAGATATATTCAGAGCTCTGAAGAAAAAACAAATTTCAATAAAAAATACAATATCCAGCAAAGTTATTCTTCAGAAATAGGTAAAATTTACCATACAAACAAAAGATGAAAGAATTCATTGCTACCATACCAGACCTATAAGAAATGCTAACTAAGGAAGTCCTTCAAACAGAAAGGGATGGTTATTACAGAAATACTGTAATTGTGGTGCTTAAACTAATTATACATATGTATATCATTAGTAAGAAGTTCAAAAGAGAAAACTATTACAAACAAAAATAACTATAACAATTTGTTAAGATATAGGCAATATAAAAACATGAACTGTGATATCAAAAATTAAAAATCTGGGAGCACGGGTGGCGCCTGTGGCTCAGTTGGTGGGGCGCCGGCCCCATATACCGAGGGTGGCGGGTTCAAACCCAGCCCCGGCCAAAACTGCAACCAAAAAATAGCCGGGCGTTGTGGCAGGCGCCTGTGGTCCCAGCTACTCGGGAGGCTGAGGCAAGAGAATCGCTTAAGCCCAGGAGTTGGAGGTTGCTGTGAGCTGTGTGAGGCCACGGCACTCTACCGAGGGCCATAAAGTGAGACTCTGTCTCTACAAAAAAAAAAAAAAAAAAAAATCTGGGAGCACAAGAAAGTTAAGGTATACCATGTGTTGCTTTCTTTTCTTTTTTTTTTTTTTGGTTGTGTGTTACTTTTCCTTTTTTTTTCTGGTTATCAAAGTTAAGTTGGAATCAGGTTTAAATATTGTTAAAACAAGATGTTATTTATAAAATGGTTCATGGTAACCAATAAATAAAATCTATAATAGATACACTGTAGTGGGTGGAACAAAATGAAGGACCAGAAGTATCGTTAGTCTGAGCACTTCTGGTACAAATGGGGAAATAAAAGAGAATCCAGCCAGAGCTGGCATGGGGACCGTACCTGGAGTCATAGCTTGGGGTGCACAGTGAGGTGGTGATGTATAGGAGAAGGCATGTGATATAGCTACACTGGAGAAATTATTCAAAAAAATTGAGAAGGAAGGAATCTTCTCCCAACATGTTCTATGAATCAAATATCACCCTGATACCAAAACCAGGAAAAGACTCAACCAGAAAGGAGTACTTCAGACCAATTTCACTAATGAATGAATATAGATGCAAAAATTCTCAATAAACTCCTAAAAAATAGATTATAGCTACACATGAAAAAAATCATTCACATGATCAAGTGAGTTTCATCCCAGGGATGCAAGGCTGACATACACAAGTCCATGAACTTCATTCAAAATTTCAATGGAAGCAAAAACAAAGACCACGTGATCCTCTCGATAGATGAAGAAAAAGCATTCAATAAAATTCAGCATTCTTTTCTAATTAAAATATTTAATAATATAGGCATAGGTGGCACATTTCTTAATCTGATTGAAACCATCTACAACAAACTCGCAGCTAGTGGAGTAAAACTGAAAGCTTTTCCACTTAGAACTGAAACCAGAAAAGGTTGTCCACTATAGCCACTACTATTCAATACAGTGCTTGAAGTTCTACCCAATACAATCAGGCAAAAGAAGGCAATAAAGGGCATCCAAATGGGGGCAGAAGAGGTCAAACTCTCACTCTTTGTTGATGATATAATCTTATACTTGGAGAATCCCAAAGACTCAACCACATGACTCCTGGAAATGATTAAAAAATATATATAAACAGTAATGCTTTATGTTGTAAAATCAATGTCCACAAATCAGTAACCTTTGTATATGCCAATAATAGCCAAGATGAGAAGTAAATCAAGGACACAATTCTCTTCACAGTAGTTTCAAAAAAAAATGAAATACCTAGGAATATACCTAATTAAAATAGTGAAGGACCTCTACAAAGAAAATTATGAAACCCTAAGAAAATAAATAGCAGAAGATATTAACAGATGGAAGAACATATCATGCTCATGGCTGGGAAGAATCAACATTGTTAAAATGTCTATACTTCCTAAAGTGATCTATAGATTCAATGCCACTCCATCAAAATATCAACATCATATTTTCAAGATTTGGAAAAAAAGAATTGCTCATTTTGTGTGGAACCAGAAAAAAGCCCATATAGCCAAGGCAATTCTTAGTAATAAAAACAAAGCTAGAGTCATCATCCTACTAGACTTTAGGCTATACTACAAGCCAATAGTGATCAAAAAAGCATGGCATTAGCACAAAATTAGAGACATAGACATCAGGAATCTAATAAAAAACCATAAGATGAAACTAACATCTTATAGCCACCTGATCTTTGATTAATCAAGCAAGAACATACACTAGGGAAAAGAATCCCTATTCAATATAAGCTGCTAGGAAAACTTGATAACCATATGTAAAAGACTAAAACTGGACCTTCAATTTTCAACACTTACAAAATTGATTCAAGGTGGATAAAAGATTTAAATCTAAGGCATGAAACAATAAAAATACTGAAGAAAGTGTGGGGAAAACACTAAAAGATACTGGCTTAGGGAAAGATTTTAAGAAGACTTTCATGGCAATTGCATCAACAAAAATAAACAAATGGGACTTAATTAACCTGAATAACTTCTGTACAGGTAAGGACACAACAACAAAAGCAAATAGACAACCCTCAGAATCGGAAAATATATTTGCATATTATGAATCAGACAAAAGCTTGATGACTAGTATCTACAGAAAACTCAAATTAATCAATGGAAAAAGAGCCAGAAATCCCATAAATCAGTTGGCAAGAGACATGAATAGAACCTTCTCAAAGAAAGACAGATTAATGGCTAACAAATATATGAAGAAAATGCTCATTGTCCCTAATCATAAAGAAATGTGAATCAAAACCACCCTGAGTTATCACCTAACCCCAGGGAGAATGGCTCACATCACAAAGTCTCAAAGCTGCAGACGCTGGCATGAATGTGGAGAGAAGGGAACACTTTTACTGCTGGTGGGATTGCAATCTAATGCACTCTTTTTGGAAGAATGTATGAAGAATCTTCAAAGAACTCAATATAGACCTCCCATTTGATCCTCCAATCCCATTCTAGGACTCTACCCAGAAGACAAAAATAATTTTATCATAAGGATCTTTGGTATTAACCTGGATGGAGTTGGAACACCTTCTTCTTAGTAGAATAATATGAATAGAGAAGCAAGGATCACAAGAATAGAGAAGCAAGAATCCAAGGTATTCAATTCTAATATGATGGCAGTAGATGATCTTTTACAAGGAAGGTATGGGAATGAGGGAGTGGAGAGAAGACAGGAAACAGGGGAATGAGGGAGCATGAAGAAGAGAGGGAACAGGGTCTCAATGTATGGCACACCTCTTTGGAGTGGGACACTATTATAAGAGGGACTTTACCTAACAAATACAATCAGTATAACCTAATTCTTTGTACTCTCAACAAATCCCAAACAATTAAAAAAAAAATAGATACACTAAAACCAAAATAGCAATTAGTTAAGACAGACTACCAGAGAAAATCACTTAACCACAAAGGAAGGTATTTAAAAAGGAAGAAATTTGTTGTGAAAACAACTAGAAAACAGGAAATATAAGACAGAGGTCATTATATAATGATAAAAGTGTCAATTTGTTAAGAAGATAAAACAATAGTAAATATATATTTGTACTCAACAACAGAGCATCTAACTATATAAAGCAAACATTGGTAGACCTAAAGGCGAGGATATACTGCAATACAATAATAGTAAAGGACTTTGACATCCCACTTTTGGCAATGGAAACAACATATAAACAAAATCAAGAAGGAAACCTAGGAATTAAACTATCCATCTACAACAAATGGACCTAACAGACATTTATAGAACTGTTTACCTAACTGTAGCAGATACAGATTTTTCTTCTCAGTACATGAAACATACTCCAGGATAGACCACAAAACAAGTCCTAACAAATTCAAAAAAGTTAAAATCATATCAAGTATCTTTTCTGATCATAATGGAATAAAACTAAGAAATGAATAGTAAGAACTTTGGAAACTGTACCAGTACATGGGAATTGAGCAACATGCTCCTGAATAACCAACAGATCAATGAAAAAATTTAGAAAGAATTTTAAAAATTTCTTAAAACAAATGATACTGGAAACACAACATACCAGAACATACGGGATATAGTGAAAATATTACTAAGAGGGAAGTTTATAACAATAAATGCCTATATCAAAAAATAGAAAGATTCCAAATGAATAGCCCAATAATGCACCTCAGGGAACTAGCAATGAAAGAACAAATCAAACCCAAAATAGGGAGGAATAAAGAAATGATAAAGATTAGAGCAGAAATAAATGAAATTGGAACTGAAATTCCCCCATAAGATCAACAAAATCCAAAGCTGTCTTTTTAAAAGGTAAACAAAATCAGCAAACCTTTATCTAAACTAAGAAAAAAGGAGAATAAATAAAATCAGACATGAAAAAGAAGACATTACAAGTGATACTGCAGAAATACAAAAAGAAAAGCATTAGAGACTATTATTACATAAACAACTATATGCTAACAAACTGGAAAACCTAGGAGAAATGGATAAATTTTTGGATGCATACACCCTACTAAGATTGAACCACGAAGAAATAAAAAACCTGAACAGAGCAATAATGAGAAATGAGATTGAAGTAGTTATTAATATAAAAGATCTCCCATCAAAGAAAATCCCAGGACCTGATGGATTTACTGAAGGATTCTACCAAATATTTGAAGAATACCTAATACCAATTCTACTCAAACTTCTAAAAAATTGAAGGTGTGTAACACTTGCAAACTCATCCTACAAGTCTATCATTACCCTGGTACTAAAACCAGATAAAGAAACAACAAAAAGAGAAAACTACAGGCCAATATCCCTAATGAACATAGATGAGAAAATTCTCAACAAAATACAAGCAAATAGAACTTAACACCACATTATCAAGATTATTCACTATGGTAAAGTGTGATTCATCCCAGAGATGCAAGGATGGTTCAACACATCAACAAAATGAATTACAAAAACTCATGAGTAAAAAAGGAACACACTTCAATACTATAAAGGCCACGTATGACAAGCCCATAGCTCTCATAGTAAAATGGGAAAAATTGAAAGTCTTTCCATTAATATTTGGAACAAAACAAGGATGCCCCCTCTGACCACTGTTATTTATCATATTACTGGAAGTCCTGGCCAGAGAAATTAAGCAAGAGAAAAAAATAGTACCCAAACCGAAAAATGAAGTCAAATTATATTTGTTCATAAATAACATGATTTTATATCTAGAGAAATCTAAAGAGTACACCAAAAAAACTCTTAGGACTGACAAAAGACTTCAGCAAAGTTTCAGGACCCACAAAGTCAACATACAAAAATGAATAGCATTCTTATAAACTAATATGAATCAATCTGAAAAAGAAATTGAGAAAGCAATTCCATTTACAATAAATAAAAAAATGTACTTAGGGACAAATTTAATCAAAGAAGTGAAAGATATATACAAGAAAAACTACAAAACACTTATGAAAGAAATGGGAGAGGACACACAAGAAAGAAAAGATATTTCATGCTTGTGGATTGGAAGAATTAATCTTATAAAATTGTCTGTACTACTCAAAGTGATCTACAGATTCAGTACAATGTCTTTTCTGTGACATTCTTCACAGAAATAATAAAAAAAAAATTCCGAAATTCATATGGACCACAAAAGACCCTGAATAGCTAAAACAATACTGAGCAATTAGAACAAAACTAGCGAAATCACACTATCTTATTTAAAATTATCCAACAAAGTTATAATAACCAAAATAATGTGGTATGGGCATAAAAACAGATACATAAAGCAAAGGAACAACAACAACAAAAAAAAAGTAATAAATCTATGCACTTATAACCAACTCATTTTTAACAAAAGCACCAACAACATATATTGGGGGGAAGGACTATCTCTTTAACAAATTATGCTGGAAAAAATGGACATTCACATGCAAAAGAATAAAACTAGATTTCCCATCTTACATCATATAAAAAACACAACTATAAATGGATTAAAAACTTAAATCTAAGACCTGAAATTATGAAACCACCAGAAGAAAACATTAGGGATGTGCTACAGGACATCAGTCTCAGAAAATATTTTTGGATAAGACCTCAAAAGTATAGGCAATCAAATAAAAATAGATAATTGAGATTTTTATCAAACTAAAAAGCTTCTGTACAGCAAAGGACTCAATTAACAAACTGAAGAGACTGCATACAGAATGAGAGAAGGAATTAATAAGCTAAATATATAAGGAACTCAAACCACTTACTATTGAAAACACAAATAATATTATTTTTAAAGTAGGCAAAGTACCATAATAGACATTTCTCAAACAAAGACATACAAATTGCCAACTGGTATTTTTAAAAAACGCTCAACATCACTAATCATCAGGGAAATGTGACCACAAATAGATAACATCTCAATGCAGTTAGTTTGGCTATTATTAAAAATAGAAGCTCTGATGAGGATGTGAAGAAAGACAAATGCTCCTATACTGTTGGTGAAAATGTAAAGTAGTATAGCTATTATGAAAAATCGTATGAGATTCCTCAAAAACCTAAAAATAGAACTACCATATGATCCAGAAATCCAAAAGAAGGGAAAAAGAAATGAAATCAGTACATTAAGGAGATATCAACACTTCCATGTTAATTGCAGCATTATTCATATCAGCCATGACATGGAATTAATCTAAGTATCCATCAACAGACGAATGGCTATATACATAATGGAATACTATTCTACCATAAATAAGAATGATATCATATCATTAGCAGGAATGTGGATGGAATTGGAGGTCATTATATTAAGAAAACAGACCAGTCACAGAAAGACAATTATCTCTTGTTGCACACAAATGTGGGAGCTTAAAAGGTGGATGTCATGGAGGTAGAGAGTACAGTGGTGTTTACCAGAGGCTGGAAAGTGAAAGAGATGGGTAGGAATGAAAAGTACCCTGTTTCCCTGAGAATAAGACAGTGTCTTATTTTAAGGTGTGCTCCCAAAGATGTGCTAGGTCTTATTTTCAGGGGACATCTTATCTTTCCTGTAAGTAGATCTTATTTTCAGAGGATGTCTTATTTCCGGGGAAACAGGGTAGTTGGCGAATGGCTACAAAAGTACAGTTATATGTAGCAACATCATTCTTTCAAGAACTTGAAAAAGTGGTACTTGAATTCATACAGAATCATAAAAAAACCTGAATAGCCAATGCAATTAAAGCAATAAAATTAAATCTTGAGGCATGACATTATCAGATTTCAGGTTATGATACAAGTCTATAGTGATCAAAAAAGCCTGGTACTGGCATAAAAACAGAGACATCGATGTATGGAATAACGTACAAAATCTGAGGTGAATGTAGCCACGTATCACCATCTGATCCTCAATAAACCAAACAAAAGCATACACTGGAGAAAAGACTCCCTATTTAATAAACGGTGCAGGGAGAACTGGTTAGCCACATGCAGGATACTGAAGCTGGGACTGCAGCCCTGAGAAAAAACAGATGTAGCAAATAGATTCAATTCTATTGAGTAAACGAAATTTTTAGTTTAAAATATTCCCAAAAAATATACAAAGAAAAGTCCAGGTGAAAATGGAACCACTAATAAATTACACCAAACATTTAAGAAAGAGGTAATACCAATTCACCACCAACTTTTACAAAAACTTCAAGAGGAGAGAGTAACTCCCAACTCATTATATCAGGCCACCATTACCCTGATACCAAAACAAGATAGAGACATTACAAGAAAAGAAAATTGGCTCGGTGCCCATAGCACAGTGGTTACAGTGCCAGCCACATATACCAAGGGTGGTGGGTTCAAACCCATCCAGGGCCAGCTATACCACTGCATCAACAACAACAAAAAATAGCCAGGTGTTGTGGCAGGCTCCTGTAGTCCTAGCTACTTGGGAGGCTGAAGCAAGAGAATCTCTTAAGCCTAAAAGTTTGAGGTTGCTGTGAGCTGTGACATCACAGCACTCTACCAAGGGCAACATCTATCTAAATGTTTTTTTGTTTTTTTTTTTTTTTTTGTAGAGACAGAGTCTCACCTTATCGCACTCGGTAGAATGCCATGGCGTCACACAGCTCACAGCAACCTCCAACTCCTGGGCTTAGGCGATTCTCTTGACTCAGCCTCCCAAGTAGCTGGGACCACAGGCACCCTCCACAACGCCCGGCCATTTTTTTTTGTTGTTGCAGTTTGGCCGGGGCTGGGTTTGAACCCGCCACCCTCGGCATATGGGGCCGGAACTGTACCCGATGAGCCACAGGTGCCAACTATCTAAATGTTTTTTGAGACTCTGTCTTTTTTGAGATTCTGTAAGAAAGAAAATTAAATACCTCTATACATAGATGGAATAATTATAAAATTTAAGCAATCTAAATACAAGAAGATATAAAAAGCGTAATGTACAGGGTGGCCACAAAGTTCCTGTGCAATTTTAAATAGTGTGCAATTTTAAATTGCACATGAACTTTATGACCATTCTGTATAATGGCCCTGTGGGGTTTATTCCAGTAATGCAAGGTTGGTTTTACATTGTGCCACCTGACTTTAAGACATTACCAAACTATATCATCAAGATAATGCAGTACTGTCATTAAGATCATATAGATATAGATATCAATATATATTATTAAATTAATATATTATATTATATAATTATGTATAATATACAAAATAATTATAATACATTAATATTATTACATGGAATATTATATATTATATATAAATATATAATATATAGTATATGTAAATATATAAGTATTAATATATAGTATTATATATTACATATAACGTTATATATTATAATTTACCAATATGTTATATATATTAATAATATATATATATTATTCACTATGTTGACGAACTAAGAAGAAACAATATGATCACATATATTACTAAAAAAAAGCTTTTAATAAGATTCAAAATGCAACATCCATTCCTGATTTTAAACAAAAATAAATGTCTCATCAAATTGAGAATAGAGAGGAACTTTCTCAGCCTGATAAAGTAAATTAATCAAAAATCCATGCCTGACAGTATACTTAATTGTGAGAGACTGACTGCATTTGACCAGGAATGAGGCAATGATACCCTCTCATCGTTTCCATTCTACATTGTACTGGAGGTGCTTTCCAGTACAGGAGGAAAGAAAAACGTAAAAGTCATCCAAATTAAAAAGACAGACTGAAATGACTTTTATTCACAAATGAAATGACATCTACCTCTAAAAATCCTATGGAACCTACAAAAATGTTAAAAAACTTATAAGTGAGTTTAACATTAAAAAATTATCTTTCTATATCCTACCAATAATAAAATGGGATATGATATTAAAAAGATAATTCTACTTATAAATCAGTAGTATAAAAAAAATTAAACACAGAGATGCAAAGGTAAACCTGTCAAGGGACGTGTAATGCTTACCCACTGAAAACTACAAAACTTTTCTGAGAGAAATTAAGGACAACTTAAATAAATGGAAAGTTATACAGTATCTATGAGTGAGAAAAGTATCTACAGTTCAAACAGAAATACAAGAAAGCTAGAATAGCCAGCCCCACTTTGGAAAAGAAGAATATGATAAATTATGGGACCTGACTTTAAGACATTACCAAACAACATCATTAAGATAATGCAGTACTGTCATTAGGATCAACTGGGCAAAATGGTAAGAACAGAAAGAGACACAAACACATAGTCAACTGATTTTCAACAAGGAGGCAAAGGCAACTCAGAGGAGAAAAGACAGTGTTAGAACAATTAGATATCCATGTGCAATAGATGAGATTTGGCCCATGCCTTACATCATCATAGACCTAAATCTGTGACCCTAAGTTAGGCAAAGATTTCTCAGATAAAACACATAAAGCAAAATCCATTTATTTAAAAAAATGAGAGGCTCTTCTACAACTTGAACTTTACCTTGAAAGTGAGAACTATGTAACCTAAAAATTTGTATCCACATATTAATTTGAAATCAAAAGATAAATAAATAAATGATAAATTAAACTTTATTAAAATAAAAATGTTTTTCTCTTCAAAAAAAAATAATGGTTTATGGAATCAAAGAAGTCACAGACTGGCATAAAACAGTTCCAGTCAACTATCTATAAAAGACTTGTATCCAGAACATATAATGAGTCTCAAAACTCAGTAACAGAGCTACAAATAGCCCAATTAAAAACAAATTGGGAACATTTTAAAAATTTATTTACTAAAGAAGACATCCAGGTGGTAAATAAGTATACAGAAAAATGCTTAACATTATTCACTGGAGAAATAAAATTGAAAGTCCAGTAAGATACAAGTACAAACACAGAATGCCTAAAATGTAAGATTTGCCATTCTAAGTGTTGGCAAGAATGCAGAGCAACTAAAACTGTCATCTACTGCAGGTGGGAATGTAAAATTCCACGGTCACTTTGGCACCTATTTGGCAGTTTCTTAAAGAGTTATACATGTGTTTACCACACAACCAAAGCCATTTCACTTCTAGGTATTCACTTAACAGGTAAATGTATTAAAAAAAAATTGTGTTCTATCCAGATAATGAAATACTACTCAGCAATAAAAGAGAATGAACTATTGATATACACAATAACATGGATCAATCTCCAAATAAACTGAGTGAAAAAAGCCACACCACTCCCAACAAAGAGCACATACTCTTTTACAAATTTATATAAAACTCTGAAACATAAATTACCCAGAAGAAAAGAAATCATTTTATCATAAGGACATTTGCACTAAACTGTTTATCACAGGTCAACTTACAATCACCAAAATGTGGAAACAACCTAAATGCCCAGCAACCCAGGAACGGATTAACAAGCTGTGGAATATGTATACCATGGAATACTATTCAGCCATTTAAAAAGATGGAGGCTTTACATCTTTCATGTTAACCTGTATCAAGTTGGAGTAAAGCACCACAAGAATGGAGAAGCAAGAAGCCAGTATACTCAATTCTGATATGAAGGCCATAGATGAGCTAACACAAGGCTAGGGTAGGAGAATGAGGCAGCAGGGAGAGGGGAGGAGGTAGGGGATGGGGGATCAGTGTATGACACCCCTCCTGGGGGCAGGACACAATTACAAGAGGGACTTTATCCAACAAATGCAATCCGTGTAACTTAATTCTTTGTACCCTCAATGCATCCCAAACAATAAAAGAAAACATAAATAACTACAAAACCAATAAATGAAACAGTATGATTTTTTTTTATTCTAGAAGCAAAAGCAGAGAAAACAAATGGTTGGTCAGACCAAGAGTTGGAGGTTAGTCATGTGGGTGCAGCCAAAGGCCAAGAGCAAGACAGACCTGCAGCTGCTGCTTAAAGCGTGTTTGAAATAATTCCTCAGTTCTGACTTAATCATTCATTCACTGAAAAAAATGTTTATTTAAGATCTGATGAAACCTGTGAAGCATACAAGAACAATTGTATTCAATGAAGTATATAATCAGTAGTGAAATAAATATATTTATTGATTCCTATTCTTTGAGGTGGACATGAAGCTCTAATTGAATCACAGCATCGTAGAGCCGGAAGAGGTTTTAAGGGTTATAAGTCTCAACACTGTCATTTTATTGATGAGGAAACAAACACAGAAAACATCTGAAGATTTTTCCAAAGGTAACAGGAAATTGAATGAGACCCATCTGCCTCCCAGCCAGTATTTTAGCAACTCACCAAACCTTTCAAACTTTCTGATCAACATTTAAAGGCATTTACATGATAATTATTCCTGGAAACATTAAAACCAGTGCATGATTTAGGGAAATAATTTTGGTTAGGAGAACTCTGTTCTAACAGTGACCTTAAGCGTGCACCAGCAGTAGCTATACGACCTACCATCTTAAAGGTAATTAAATTAAGTCATTTTTACACTTGCAACAATATCAATATTAAGCAACACCTATTTTTAGCATATTCCAACGCTGATTTTTTTCTTTATGTTTATAAACTGAAAATATAAGCCTATTTCAAATAATACTATTTTACTGCCTAGTTTTTCCAGTTCTTAACTGATTTCCTAGTTATAAGGAAAGTGCCGTTTCAGGAGCAGGTTCTAAGGAGACATTCTAGGATTACAGCACAGCAGAAAGTTATTCCCACATAACAGGAGCTCATGGGTTCCCTAAATCCAAGTAATGTTTTGTTCACTGCTATGTTATCCAGCACTTAGGTTATTATCTACCATACAGCAAGTTCTCAAAATGTACTTAAAAATAAACTCATAATGCGAGCCAGGCGGGCACAGCGCCCTCCAGGGGCACGCGGGGTCCCCATCTAATTTAGCAGGTGGGGGACAGGCCAAGGAAAAGTCCAGTACTCAGTATCCCAAAGGCATCTGAGCAGTAGGTGGGAGACCCCAGGGCAGGGGAGGTAGGAGGAGTTTATTCTGTGGCTCTGAGCGTCACTGGGTCACTGGGCTGGTTCTGGCTGCACAACAGCCTCTGTGTGACATAAGGCCGAGGATGACGCGGGGTGGGGACGAGGGACTCCAAAAGTGGACTCTGTAGTCAGAGACACGGGTTCAAATTTTACCTCTCTTACTAACCAGCAGTGTGGACCGGCGGTTTGTTTAACCCACTGTCATTCTGTCCCCACTGTGTGCTGGGGGACGGTAGCCATCACCGGCCACTGGCTTTGGCCTCTGGTCCGGCTTTAAACCCTGCGGTCACGCCGTTCCAACATTTGCTCCGCAGCCTCTGGGGGGCGCCCTGCCGCCGTCCTCTGCGCTCTCTTCCGGGGCTCCTTCTGGCCAGCCTTACCCTGGCAGCCCTCTGATCACTGGCGTCCTAGATTCCCTTTCCGTTTCTCCCCGTATGTTCTCTTCAGTCTCACTTTCCACATTCCTTTAGCTTCAACCTATATACCTCTAACACCTCCGTATCTCTTACTACCTACTTCCTATCTCCTTGTGACTATTTCTCAGTCACCTACGAGCAGAGCAGAGCTCATCGCTGTTTCTGCTCGTCCCCTCCCTACACCAGCACCGACCCTCCTCTGTTCTCCACGCTGGCTCACGGTTCCAGCCAGATACCCGAACCCCTCTCCCGCACCCTTACCAACTCCAGCAGGGAGTTCATCTTGTGTTTTCTGTGAATTATTTCTCACGTCTTCCCTTCTTTCCTGTGCTCACTGCTCTCCAGGTCAGGCTCACCTCTTCTTCCAGTGCGGTGATTTTCATCCACTGTAGGTGCAAAAGCCTTTCATGGCCTGATCCCTCAGCCTCATCTCCAGCCACCCTCCCTTTGTCCCAGTCATGTTGAATTACTTGCCACTTCTGCTTGTGATCTGCTCTTGTGTGATTTTATGGTGTCAGCCACCTTCCACCTGAGTCACCGTGGAGTAGTCCCCATTCCGCCTTTAAGACTCACAGCAAGGATGTTCTGAAATACCTCGCCCAAGCTTCATGAAACCCCTGGGAAGGGAAGACCCCTTCCTCCCTTGCGCGTCTACTTCTTTTATAACAACCACTCATCATCTTCCTTTTCTTCTTTTCATTATATCTACCTATATGAAATTGTTATTCCTTAGGGCCAAGAGCTATGTCTTATTTACCTTTAGTGTCATAACGCATAGCACTGTCCCTTGCACATAGAAAGTGCTTGACACGTGCTGAAAGGACAGATAATTGAGCTGATGAACGACTGAGACAATCCTGGTGGGTGAGAGAACGGGAATGAGCAGAATAATGTTAAGGTCAAGAGGGTGAGCCAGCCTGGCATCATTCAAATTCCGTTAACATATAGAAGTCTTTGGTTTTTAAATATTAACCAGCAGTAAAGCCGTCCTTTGGCATCACTGGATCTCACAACAGGAGAACAGGGAATCAGCTGCCTGTAGGATTCCTTTTCAAATTCAATTTTCAATTAAAACGGTAGGGAATTGACATTAAAATAATTTTTGTTTTGCTAGGTGGCGGCAACCTAGAATGAGTCATTTCTCAAAAATAAATAAATAGCTTCTCTCCCACCCACCGGGAGATGCTTATCCCTCTAGGAGAAGCCCTTGGTCTCCTCTTCCAGTGGTTTACCTCACTATTTCAAAGCTTATCCCAGGAAAATCTTTGTCTCCTTAAATACGCATCAGATAAACAACACAGCTGGATTGGCCTTTGGAGACATCCAGATCGATCCCTTTATCTCCACAGATGAAAAACACGTAAGGACTCCAAATTATGCTCCCTGAGAAGTGCAGCCTTCACCTCCCCCCAGTCCTCCTCATCACTCCCATTACATCTAGTCAAATAAAAGCAGCACAAACGTGGTGGGATGTACATCAGATCCCAATGCTACTTAACTCTGGTGTCGGAAATCTTGCATCATCAGAAATGCTGTCATTTTTCAAGATGCTAGTTTGAACAAAAAAGTCACATCCTTTACCATGTGTATTTCTAACAGGACTCCTTATCCCACTCCTCCAATCGATCCTCTAAAAAGAGGGGTGCCTTCTGCTTTATCCTCATTCACAAACTGAGAAATGACTCAATAAGCCCTTTGGTCTCTGCAACACTTGCTTTATATGAAATAATCATCATTATCTTAACTCTACCACTCTCTAATCTACCATCCTTTTCCCCCTTTAAAGTGATAATTGTAGTAATGACCTCACCATCAGGTATTTCTTGGGAATTAATGATCAACTGAGGTTAATGGCCCACAGAATAGCGATGGTCCATCAACTCCACCCAGCCTGTCATTAATCCCCCGGAAATGTCTTGCTTCCCGATTGTTATTGCTTAATTTAGATTCTCTTCATTCTCATCAAGCCTTACAATATTGCTACATCCACCAAGAAGCTTTGTTTTATTTTATTAGTCTATGCCTTAATGGTTCAGCAAGAGTGGTTTCCCTAACTGATGATCAAATAAAACTAGAATGTACCTTATTAAAAGTTACCTTAAAAGCCATTAAATATCTCTAGACCTTCTAGTATGTTATACTACTTTTAAATCAACGAATGGGATGGAGTATTGTGTCCTTAAGAATACAACCTTCAACATTCCCTCCAAATTCAACTTTAGCCCTCTATGTTCTTTACCACATGGAATAAATATAACCCCTTTATTTATTTTTACAAGTTCCTCCCCCAGGCTCAAAGTGGTTTTAAACGCTAAATGGTGTCACCAGTTGCCTGCAACGCTAAATGCCACACACTCCTTCCTAGCAGTTCACAAACATGGTAGAGGCTACAGCGTCCCCACCTGTTTACTTGCTGTACCTACAATGGTACATTTCACTCAGAGAGGCACAGAGCTTCGCTGGCCCTCTTTTTGGTTCATTTCCTTCTTCAGGTAGATGAGTGGTGCAAGGCTAGGGGAGGTGAGAGTAGAATGTGTGGAGAGTGAGGTCTGGGGGAGAATTTACCA
This sequence comes from Nycticebus coucang, assembly GCF_027406575.1. Taxonomy (NCBI): domain Eukaryota; kingdom Metazoa; phylum Chordata; class Mammalia; order Primates; family Lorisidae; genus Nycticebus; species Nycticebus coucang. Next base: position 6,015,160 of record NC_069800.1, on the reverse strand, counting down.
AGCCAGAGCTCTTTCAGCACCAAAGCCAATTTTTAAAAAATTATATATATATATATATAAATTATATATAAATTTATATATTATATAATTATATACTAAATTATATATACACACCAGGTCCTGATTTCAAGAAAAAAATACATTATCAACAAATAGTACTTAATAAAAATAGAGGGAAAAGATATCTATATTGTCACATTTGCTTATCAGTATAACACATAAAAAGGAAAAGCGGAGGGTAACCAGTTACCCTTAGTTAATTCTTAATGGTTTCTTTGATGCAAGTAAAATGCCATAATAAATACTGAGGAATTCAAACACAAGTATAGTGAGACATACACAGGCATCAAGTCTTCGAAAGATGAGAGCTTTCATCTGACATCTGCCATTCATTAGCTATGTGACCTATGCCAAGTTATTTATTCTCCTTGACTTTCAGCTTCCTCATCTAGATGAGCTATTAAAATAGATAATGTCATTGTGCTTGTTTTTTTAATAATATTTTGTAATCCTTTTAATCTATATAATAACCAACTGTTATAACAGAATTTCATTAGATACGATGTATATTTTTTAAACTATATTTATTTTCTTTTACTCTTAGCTGATGTGTTGACTTATACTTGTCTTTGCTGCCCAAATGTAAGAACATATTCTATGAGGTAAACTATATATCATAGGGAATGGGACAGTTTTAATACAAAAAACAAAAATTACATGGATGGCAGAATGTAATCTCTACCTCTGTGCCAAGAAGGACAATGTTAATAACAACAAATGGCGATAATTAGGGAATAAAGACGGTAAAAGGGGGAATAAAATGGACTTGGAGCAGGAATAGCTGAGAGGCTGAGACTGGAAACAGAGAAAACTTCATATGCAGTTATAACATTCATAAACTTAGGGCAACCAGACAACCGGGCTAGAAAGCAGAAGCAGAAGAGGCTGGAAAGGCACGCATGGCAGGTCAGATTAGACCACATAGTTCACAGAAAGGAGTTTGAATTTTATCTGAAGTGGAAGTGGAATGGGGAGCTTATTGGATACTTTTACTCAATGGTTAACCAGGAAAAATAATTTCAGACTTTTCCAAGGAGAATATGAAAATTATTTCATTTAACCAAACATTATAAACATAAAGGATTTCAGGTCTACCAAAGTTTAAACACACTTTTTAAAACCACATTTAGAAATACACATGTAATCTATAAGTATATACATTAGATAAATGGATATGATAATTAGTTGGGTCATACCCTCAAGGTCAAGTTTGTATTTACAGCCCAAGTGCTATTTTTTACTTCCAAAATGTGAAATAATTCTATCAACTATTTCACAATTATTTGGAAAGAATTAATAACCCAGTTACAAGTCAAATGGATTTACTAAGAGAGAATGAACTTAATCCATGTGGATATACAACTCAAAGAATGTTCAAAGACAAGAAGAGAACCAGAAGTCAGCGAGGGCATTCATGAAGTGGGGGGGGGATAAAAGAGCCGTGTTTGAGCGGCAGTCTCACAAGTGACAGCAATAAATGAGCTTACTTTGGGTTTCAGGAACTGTTTGGTACGCTCCAAACTTCTGTGTGAGATATAATCTTCCAAGGGACTTGATAAAAGCCAAAACATTGGGGGCTTTTAAGCCCAGACAAGATAACATATTAGGAAGGATTTTCAAGGAATCAGTTCTGCACCAGGAAGAAACTGAGCTCCATGAGGTGTTTCTCTCTTCTACTTTTCAAATGTTCAATATAATTGTAAATAATGGAGAGAGGAGGATAATTCAGAATTCTTTTTATCTTCACATATACTAGGTTTTATATTTTTCCTCTCAAGGATAACCAGACTAGTACAACTCATAAAAGTGAAAATAGAACTTGCATTATACCAGTGCACATTTAGATGTATACTGAGTAAGATGACATGGAAGAAATAGATGCAATTTGCAATTGAACTTAAGGAATCCTGAGAATTGAGAGTAATCTATCAGCTCAGATTTTTCACCTATAAAATGGGAAAACTAGTGGTATATCACTACATGGTATATTTATATGTTCATCAATCTTTGGCCTATGTTTGTAACATAAATATATATCATGTCACTACCTAAATAATAAATACATGCATTAATAAATAAACACATGCATATTGTTCTGTCAAAACTCTTTCCCTAGCAAACTGAAATTGGTTTAGGCAAAAAGAAGGAAAAAAAGAGAACATGTTAGTTACCAAAACTGAAAAATCTAGAGGGTCAATCCAGATACAGGTGGATCCAGGAGCTCACATAATGTTTTCCTGAGAAAACTCTAGCCATAACTATAGTGTATAGAAGGGGTTAAGACCGTTCTGGGCATTCTGAGCAATGAAAAACAATAAAATTAACTGAAAATCAAAACATAATGTTTTATTATAAATTAGGCTGAGTTGCTAGTAACAGCAATCCACATGAAATAGAATTGAATGTCTTTTTCTAAACAATCCAAATGTGAGTGGTCCAGAACTACTCTGGAAGCTCCTTCATTGTCTGAAAGCAGGGCTACTTCCAAGTTCTTGCTGTGCCTCCCTGAGGGTGTGGCCCTCGTCCTTTTTCTCCAGGATGGAGTCCCATCCAGTAAACCCACATTCCAAGCAAAAAGAAGAAAGAAAGAAAGTGGCAACAGAACTCAAGACCACTTTCTGGGAGAAATTTCCTGAAAGCAGCTAGACTAGCTTAGACTCCCACATATCACTCAACTAACGTTGAGCTGTACTTGGAATTGTTACTCCAGGCACTTGAAAGTTGGGGGTCCTAAGGAAGAAACTGTGTATTACAGTAAGAAGCCCGTACACCCACAGCAAGACATAAGTGCCCTGATCAGGGACTTTGTGTCATTCATTTAGTGCCAGATTGTGAAATAGTTACAGTGAGTGCTCAATGAATATTTAAGAGAATAAATCAGTGAATGCAAGCATGTTTAGGGACAAAAACAACTAAAAACCTGTAATGTTATTGCAGGTTTACAAAACTTCTTTATAGATTGCAACAGCATAGAGAACAGCATAAAAGCAGCTTCTTCACAGTTCACAGATAATATGGAAAAAAAACAGGAGCTGTGAAATCGCAGATCTAGATTGCTAAACTAGGGTCACTGCTTATTAATGTTGTGATCTTTGAAGTTTATCTCATCTTGTTATATCTGAAGGCATAAAGTTGGGTCTAAACATCTAAACTTTCAGGAGAATTTAACTGAATTAAATATGTGGAAGCACAGAATATAGTGCTTGACATATAAGCCCTTGGTCATGGTCATTTGTTTTCTTTGTTCAATTAAATTCTGTATGGCTATATAAACCTTGGCCAATTTCTCCAGCTCTCTCTCTCAAATTTACCTCCAAAAGATTCTGTTCTTTTGAATCTTATTCTTAGATGGGTTTGATTTGCGCTCAGGGCAGATACTATAAACTTGAGTTCTACCAATTTTTAGCCCAGATCTCCCTTGGGTAGATTGTTACATGCAAATGTGTTAAAGTTAAGGTCCTCAAAATAAGCCAAATATTGGGGAAAGCCTTTTAAAAGAATGCTAAATTCTGGAATAAAACTGTTAATCACAAACATTATTTTTGTTCTTAAATATATAAATGTACATAAAATAAAGCCTTTATTATAATATGAATTGTAGCTTATCATATTCTAGCACTCAGCTCCAATATACTCTGGTAGAAGAATCTAATTTGAAAAAATGAAAACAACAAAATAATGGAGAAATAATATAACATAACCTGTTTTCTAAAAATATAAACAAAATAAAACACAAACAGAAAACTCCCCCTAATTTTTAAGATCACATTTTTATTTTTTGATTGATATAATTTCAAAAAGAAAAAAATACATGCCTGACTAAACTAAAGTAAGCCTGGTCAAGACACATTTTATCTTTGAGAATCATCTGAAGAAAGATCTGGGGCTAAGATAATCACTAAAGGTCAAATTTACTGGAAAAACTAATTCTAAAGTAGGTCAAGAATTTCTTGAAAGCAGTAGACACACTTAAAAACATCCCAGCTGTCAAATGAGAATCAAGTAACAGCGTTGATCCTGAAAAAATTTCTCACTGTCACCATGAAGTGAACTCAAAAGAACTAAGAATGTGGTCAATGCCATGAAAACACTAAACTGCTTTTAGGATTTATATTTTTCCATCCTTCTAAAGGTAGCATTTAATAAAATACTCTGGCTCTTTCTCAAATTCAATCATAATAAGACAGAGATTTCCAAATCCAATTTGCTATTATTTCTTCTCTGAGTTTTAAGAACCATTCATCCTTAGAACCAGTCTCGTTATCAGAAAAGGTATTTACCCATAAGTCCAATAAGTATTATGAATTTTTGAGGGAAAATAGCAACAGCTTGCAGCTGAGAGATGTCGCCTCTTACACCGAATGTGTGGACAGCCCTACAATGGCCTCAATCCCTGAGAGGTAGCTTGTCTAGCATGTGTGAAGGGGCTCTTGCTGTTTTGTTTCTTGATGGAGAAGAACCAAGAGGGAGCTGGAATTTGTTCAACACTTAGATTTACATCCAATATAACATTTTATCTGCAACAACCTGGAAAGTAGAAGTTACTAATTTGCATTTTACGTTTGAGAAATGGATGCTCCAAAGGGCTACGTGACTTGCAAAAGGTAACTCACTTAGGAAGCTATCAGATCCCGACTCAGGCAGGACTTAAGTTTTTCTCGGCACACCTCTCTCTTTTCAGTAAACTGACTAAACAATGCTGCTTTCTCTAGAGTAAGCGAAGGGAAGCTGGATAAAAGACACACTCGGTCATGAAGAAGTGACAAACCCTCTTACCAACGATCAGTAATTTTTCTAGTGTGTGAAAAATAGTTTACACAGCCCAAAGTAGTAAACGGGTATGAGCAAAGGTAATAAGACCTTTAGTTTAACCGTGCAAATCTTCCGCCCCTCACGATCTTCTCTTGCCTGCCCTCTAATGCATCCACAGCCACACAGATACCAAATCTAAACTTGTGACTGCAGAGATAGTCAAGGGAGCAAATATTTACAAACAATTCACCTCAAACCTGTAGCCAAGGGAATCAGCTTTTACATGACAGGCCCCCTCTTTTCTGGGATCAGAATAGTGGTAAACATAGCAGTAATAATACCCAACACTCCTTTAGAGCTTACTACACACTGTGATAAGGGTGTTTCAAGCACTATGTTAACTCCCAAACAACCTCTGGGGTATGGGCTCCTTTTCACAGGTGTAGATGATATGGCTTAAGAGGTAAGCGGCGCAGCTGAGGTCACACAGCTGGTGATGTCAGTGTGTGCTAGAGAGCTGATCTGCCCGACACCCGAATTCGTCCACATTGATTGGTGCTTTGTCCTCTTACCCTTCCAGTGTCCCGGTCCTCTTTCACTCTCACCCTCCCAGGGATGGCCTTATTCAGGCTTTACAAGGGGTGCTACAGAAATCACACACAGGAAATTTTCTCTAACTTATGCCCTGATTATTTTCTATAATTTATACAATTTATATAATTTAAACAATTCTTTTACTTCTACTAGCATTTCCTCTAATTGAGATTAGCTTTCTTCCCACTTACCACCTTTTCAAACTCTACATAATCTAAAACGTGTTTAAAATATTTAAAAGTCTTGATAAAATCAGAGGAAAGATGTAGGCTTCACCCCCAGTCTCTCTGAAGCAATATAATTCACAAACAAAAGAAACCCACTCACAAGAGAGGCAACATTCTTTTCCTCTTCACAGCCTTATTTATCTCCTTTGGAAGACTTTCCAGGTGCTTTTGTTAGAGACACGTCTTAGTCTCTTTCCCTTTTTACTACATTAGCAGATTCTCATTTATTTTCAGTCTTGTTATCAGCATTTATTCCTATCTTAAAAGCAGAGTTAGGAGTTCTCTGTCCCTTTAGACCTTATAAGATAGTATAAATGTAATTCTATTGAGACTTATGCCTCATTCAACTTTTTTTTTTTTAACTCAGCTTGCATGTCAGAATCAAATCATTTCAGTGTTAATTGATTGGAAATACTGTATACTAGTTCCAAACGAGAAGTAAAAGTTGATGCGTTCAATCTTGTTTCTAGAGACACATATTACCACATCCATGTGGGAAATTCTATTTTTAGGGAAGGTAAAAATGGAAATAGCCAGGTGAATTTCGTGGTGTATCACTTCAATGGATGGGTGTCAGAAATGTGGAATACAGTTGTCTTTTTTCACAGAGGCTCTTGGACCCTGTTGTTCTGTGTTATGAATCTCTAAGGTAATCAAGCTAGATCCTGCCAAGTCTCACTTGATAATCTCCCTCTTACTGTCCCAGCCCTTTTGTTTATACATTCTACTCTACCCATCAGTGGAAGGATCCACAGACATGTCCCACAGTATTTTAAAATGAGAATATCGTGTGACCTCGGAAAATTTAACTGACAATGTTTAAAGCATATAACTTGGGCGAGATGTAAGCATTCCACATTGTATATCAAATCAGCACATTGTAGCTCATAAATGCATTAATATACACAGCTATGATTTAGTAAAGAATTTTTAAAAAATAAAATACAACCTCTGTTACTGACAGGAAACTTCCCTGTTTATCCCAGCACTCATCTTGATCACTTCAACCACAGGATGACTTCCTTTTCACTGCTGAACATAGCCTCTCTAATTTGAGGGTAAAGGAGTTTCTAAATCACTTGCATTTCCTTTTCACCTTTGGAGAGTAAATACACTATAGAAACTTGAGAATTGCTTGTAAAATTAAAATGAAGCAAGTAATGTTTCAATGATATGACTTTGTTCTATTTTTATTTTTATTGTTTTTAACCCAATGAAATAGAAGATCTTCAGTTATATCTCAGGCACTCCTAGAAGACAGAAAACACTTAGCAGCCAAAGTGAAAAAACTGTCTTTGGTAGGAGGTTTTCAGTCACACCTTTGATATAAATCGACCAGAAAGCCTCAGGAAACAAGACCAGGGTGTTAGCTCACTGGCCTGGAATCATCTGTCTGGGGGCCTCGTGCAGCGCTTCTAAAAAGTCAAATAAGGACGGCAGGTAGTTTCTGTCCTGGAGGATCCCAGCTGGGAAAGCGGGAAGCTTCTGTTGTCATGGATAATCTGATATTTCTGGCACACTTGCCAGCTAGAAAATACATGTTAAATCCTTGCTATATAGAACAGTCATGTTTTCAGGATTACTAGGGGAAGATCAGAGCCCTAAATATTCACTAATTGGATTCCAAATAGATGATCTGATGTCTGTGACATTAGAGTACCAACATAGATGAGGGAAAAAAATCAAATCTGTCTGTCCTTTTCTCACGTGAAAAAGAATTTCCATTTTTTCCAGATTTAGGAGAGTGTAAGAAGAGTAGCATATGTTTTTCTAATAAGCACCGATTAGCAGCACCTTAAAACGTCTTTTACACGGCTCTAGGAGAAGTTTGACCTTAGCCAGGTGTCCCGCATTCTGGAGTCTTAAGATTACATTTTCCCCCAAATAAGTATTCCATGTTCCTAATAGGTCAAAACATTCATCCTCTGGAGCAAATATCTTCCTGAAACCAAAACCATAAAAAGGACCCATTAAGAAACACACACGCACACACCCCAATTTCACTAATGAATACAATCCAACAATACTCAAAATCCTAGCAAATAGAATACAGGTGTGGGACGGCGCCAGCGCCCGGGCACGCTGCGGCGGGTGACAACGGTCCCCTCGTCAGTCTCACCTCACGGGCTGCCGTGGTGACCAACCGCTGCGGCTCCCCCGTTCCTCGCCGCCTTTGCCTCCAGCAGCCCCGCGTCCCGGCCAACTCTCCGCCTCCGTCAGCCGCCGCCTGCCCGACTGCGCACAACGTGACCGCGTCACGTGACCCGGCGCTGGAAGATGGCGTCCCCGCGCACGTCGGACAGCCGAGGCGCCTCAAGCCAGCGCGGGCTCCACAGTGGCCCTGGGCCAGGAGGCGGTGCTCGCCGCAGCCCCAGTGCCGGCCCTTCCCGGGGACCGACGCCAACGTGGTCCTCCAGAGACTGCGCGACCAGCAGTGGCTGGAGGCGGTGTTCGGGACACCGCCGCGAGCCTGCCGGGTGCTGCAGCGCACTCACGCCAGGCCCAGCTTAGGCGAAGTGCGCGCGCGGTTGCGCGCGGTACTGTGCCTGGTGCCGCGGCTGCGCGGCCTGAGCCAGGCCCTGCGGGAGGCCGAGGCGGACGGCTGCGCCTGGACCCTACTGCACGACCAAGCCGCGCCGCTGCGTGCCCAGCAGGCCGAGCGACTGCAACCGCTGACCCAGGCCGCCTATCTGGACGAGGCGCGGCGGAGGCTGGAGGGTCCGGCGCCGCCAGCTGAGGCTTCGCGGGAGGGCTCGGGAACTGAAGGTCGACCGGGAGGAGGAGGCCAAACTATGGGCCCCGCAGCGCGTGGCGCTGGGGATGGATGCTGCGCCAGGAACGGTCGTCGCGCGCGGTCAGGCCGGCTGGACGGGTCCCAGACGCACAGCTCACAGCGCTGGGTCACGTGACGCGGTCACGTGGCGCGCAGTCGGGCCGGCGGCGGCTGACGGAGGCGGAGACTTGGCCGCGACGCGGGGCTGCTGGAGGCCGAGGCGGCGAGGCACCGGGGAGCCGCAGCGGTTGTCACCACGGCAGCCGGTGAGGTGAGACTGATGTGGGGACCGTTGACACCCGCCGCAGCGCGCCGGCGCTGGCGCCGTCCCACACCTGTATTCTATTTGCTAGGATTTTGAGTATTGTTGGATTGTATTCATTAGTGAAATTGGGGGGTGTGCGTGTGTTTTTCTTAATGGGTCCTTTTTATGGTTTTGGTTTCAGGAAGATATTTGCTCCAGAGGATGAATTGGGAGTGTTCTTTCCTTCTCAATGTTTTTGAATGGATTCTGCAGCATAGGTATGAGCTCTTCTTTGAATGTTTGTTTAAATTCTGGTGTAAAATCATCTGGTCCAGGACTTTTTGTTGTCGTTATTAGAAGCTGTTTTATTTTTGCGATTACTGTGCTTGATATCGGTCTGTTCAAGAGTTCTAATTCTTCCTGGTTAGGTCTAGGTAGGTAGTATAATTCCAGGTATTAGTCCATTTCCTCCACAATGTTAAATTTCTGGGCATAGCAATTTTTGTAGCAATCAGAGATAATCTCTTGTATTTCTGCGACATCTATTGTTATTTTCCCTCTTTCATTTCTCGGTGTGGTTATTAGAGATCTTACTTTTCTGTTTCTAGACTAGCCAAAGTTTTATCATTTTTTTATTTTTATCAATTTTATTTATTTTAAGGAACCAACTCTTTGTTTTCTTAATCTCCTGAATGGTTCTTTTGTTCTCAATTTCATTTTCTTCTGCTCTGATTTTGGTTCTTTCCTTCTGCTAGGTTTGGGATTGGATGGCTCTTTCTTTTCCAGTTCCTAGAAATGATGCATTAGATTGTTGATTTGTGCTTTTTAAATTATTGGCTGTGGGCATGTAATGCAATAAATTTCCCTCTTATGACTGCTTTCTCAGTATCCCAGAGGTTTTTCATCATCATTTTGTTAGACAAATCTAATGATTTTTCTCCTTTGTCTTCTCCTTGAAATAGTTGTGTTTTGCGTAAGATCATTTAGTTTTTATGATTTTGGGAATGAAAGGTTTTGTTGGAAATGAGTTCGACCTTGATTCCATAGTAATCTGTAAGCTACAAGGTATAATTTCTATTCTTTTAAATTAGGCGAGGTTTGATTTCTGTCTTAGGATGTGGTCAGTTTTGGAAAATTATTCATGAGTTAATGAGGAGAATGTGTATTTGGTAATATCGGGGTGGTATGTTTTGTAGAGTCATGTTAAAGTCGATCGTTTCTTTGCTCAGTTTGTGTTTGGAGGGTCTGTCCAGTTCTGTCAATAGGGTGTGAAGTCCCCAGAAATTATGCTGTTATAGGATATTATATTGTTCAGACTTGTTAGAGTTCATTTTGTAAATCTGGAAACATTTAATGAATTTGGGTGCATAAAGACTTAGGATTGAGATGTCTTCTGGTATTGTTCCCTTGACAAGAAAATAGAGTACTTTATTTTTATCATTCCTTACCTTTTGTGGTTTGAAGCCCAGTGTATCTTGAAATTGTGACCCCTGCTTTCTTTTGATTTCCATCTGCCTGAAATATTGATTTCTAATCCCTCGACCTGAGTCTTGTTTTGTCCTTAGCTGTTAAATATGTTACCTGAGGACAGCATAGAGTTGGCTTGTGCTTTTGATCCAGTCATCTGGTCTGTGTCTCATCAGTGGGTAATTCAAGCCATTCACTATGGCTTGACTATGATGGATTTGTGTTTGTCTTTTGTGAAGGTTGCCACCTACATTTATCACTTGTACCATTGAGGAAGTTAGGCTATGACCTTTAATTTCTGTGTGTCTTTGCTTGTGGTACATTGTTATGTTCGATGTGTAATATTACTCTGGAATACTTCCTGGACAGGTGGTCTTATAGTGGCAAATTTCTTCAATGCTTACTTGCAAGGAAAACATTCGATGTATCCATTGAATATGGAACTTAGTTTCGTAGAATACAGAATCCTCGGCAGGGAGTTGTTGTGTTTGAGTATATTGAAAATGAGAGTCCTATCTATTCTAGCTTGTTGTTCTTCAGCTGAGAAATCTGCTGTCACTCTGATGGAATTGTCCTTGTAGGTCAACTGGTGCTTATTCCTGGTGGCCTTCAAAATTTTCTATTTCATTTTGGCCAAGTTTTTTACAATGTGTCTAGAAGATGCTCTGTTTGAATTGAGATAAACTGGGCTTTGATATTTCTCAACGGACTTTCTCTGAATCTTTGGTAATACTTAAACATTTTTCATTTATGATATCCTCCAATAGGTCTTCTGTGCCTATAATTTGTATGTTTATAAACTTTATAAAATCCCATAATTCTCTAAGATTGCTATTCTTTTACTCTCCTGGATTTGTTTGTTTGTTTTGTTTTTTGAGATAGACTGTCACTTTGTCACCTGAGGTAGAGTGCCGTGGTGTCATAGCTAATAGGAACCTCAAACTCTCGGGCTCATGCAATCCTCTTGCCTCAGCCTCCCAAGTAGCTGGGACTACAGGCGCCCGCCACAATGCCTATTTTTAGAGATGAGGTCTCACTCTGGCTCAGGCTGGTCTCAAACCTGTGAGCTCAAGCAATCCACCCTCCTTGGCCTCACAGAGTGCTAGGATTACAGGTGTGTGCCATCACACCTGACCTTTACTCTCCACTTTTCTGCCTCATTAAATAAGTGAGTTAGCTCAAGAGCCTTGTCTTCAAGTTCTAAGATTCTTTCTTCTTCAAGGTTTATGCAGTTATTGAAATTTTCTATTGCATTTTTAAACTCCTTGAATGACTCCTTCAATACTTTGAACTCTTTTCTAATTTCATCATGTCTTTTGATTGTTTCTTGGGTCAGTTTTTTTATTTCTGTTTGGTGACTTTCCACTTGCCCTTTAATTCTCTTCATCACTTTGGACATCTATAATCTAAATTCTTTTTGTCTTTTCATCTTTGACAGCAGCTTGGTAATCCCTTGCAGAATTGGTCTATTCTAGTTTTTCAAGTTGATATAATTTTTATTTGTTGGATCCGCTGCATGTGTTGTTACTTCTTGTTATTTCCTTCCCCTACTTAACTTTTCGCACTTCCTAGTTGTCCTTAAGCCTCTTTGTTTCTGTGCTTTGAGATTAAAGTTGTCTTTTGGGCGGCGCCTGTGGCTCAGTGAGTAGGGCGCCGGCCCCATATGCCGAGGGTGGCGGGTTCAAACCCGGCCCCGGCCAAACTGCAACAACAACAAAAAAAATAGCCGGGCGTTGTGGCGGGCGCCTGTAGTCCCAGCTACTCGGGAGGCTGAGGCAAGAGAATCTCGTAAGCCCGAGAGTTAGAGATTGCTGTGAGCCGTGTGATGCCACGGCACTCTACCAAGGGCAGTACAGTGAGACTCTGTCTCTACAAAAAAAAAAAAAAAAGTTGTCTTTTGGTACAAGGATTAAAAAATGAAAAGGAAGGAGAGTAAAAGAATGAGAAAATGAGAGATAAAAAGAAGAAAGCTAATGATGATAATTGTAACAGGCCATGCATAGTGAAGCATACCAGCAATTATCAGTGATCTGGCGGCTCTAGGGCAGGTGTATTACCCAAAGTTAGATGATTCTGACCAGCCTTATCCAGAGTGAGACCCTACTTCCATCAAATATGGAAAAAACAAACAAACCAACAAAAACATGAACTTTAGTGAGGAACAGCTGTTGCAACTCCTCAGGAGGTCAAAGCAGGGATTTCCAAATCCAGGTGTTGAAGGCCACCATGAGCCAGAACATTGCTGCAACACTGCCATGGAGGCCTTAGAGAAATGGTCTTCCAAAAAACCAAACACAAAACACACTCAAAAGAGAGAGATTATCTTGATTCTTACTTAAGGTTATGAGAGAAAGATTAGAAAAGTAGAAAAATAAACAAAAAGAAAAAGAAATGGAGAAGAGAATAGAAATAGTATAAAGTTAAAAAAAAGGAAAAAAATCAAAAATACATGTATTGCATGGTCTGTAAGTAATGCTCCCAGATTAGGAAAAGCAAAAGAAAAAGAAAAAACCTTTTCTTCCTAATGACAATACGTGCCACTTCTTGGTTAAGAGGGGGGAAAAAAAACCCAGTACTCTGTATTCTGCATGTGGTAGAGGTGGGATGTTATCAGCTAGTTGCCAAAGAGATCCAGTCTTGTTTTCCTGATTCATTGATGTTATTCTGGGCTTGGTAGCTAACTGTATGAGAGATGAATCCCCATGGGGGTGGTAGAGGCAAATTCTTGAAGCTTATGCCAGACTATGAGGTGGGGAGGCAGGGAAGACTCTGCCATCCAAACAGTTCCCTGCAGCCACAGATGGAGCAGTGTCGTAGGCATAATCTGCTCACCTCTGCCCATGTGTCCAAGGAAGTCAGCCCTGGGGTAGCTCCAACTGCTGGAGTCAGAAGCATTAACATAATGGGGTACTGTGAGGCTGCTCCAAGCTTGGCTCCCTCGGGTGTCAGCCAGCTCAAGGTTTTAGCATTATCCACACCTGCCCTGTCAGTCTCCCTAGGCAATGGGGACCAGGCTGTCAGGCCTCCCACTGAACAGGCTCCAGGACCAGATCTGCCCAGCCAGTGGCAGTAAAATGATAGCCTGGGTTCAGGCCTCTGGCTTTGTCCTTAAGAGGCAGAATATGCTCTCTCCAAGCCTTGAACAAAAGGCAGCTTCTGTGCACCTGAACGTCCTGTGGGACCTATATTCCTGCTTGTTTCGTATCAGTCTTCAGGCATGGATGGACAGGCCCTCTCAGAGTTCAGTTCAATTCCCAGTCCACTCCTACAGAATGCCATGGTGCGGTGTGGGGAAATCACCTGCAAAATTGAACCCCCAGGGATTCCACATGCAGGCTCTCTCTCTCCCTGGGTTGCTGCAGTCCTTTGCATCTGCTTTTCATGTGTGCCTCTCACCCTTCTTAACGTTTTGCTCCTGGTACTCCATTCTGTCTCACTGTGCCTTTGCAATGTTGTTTCTGGACAGGACAATCCAGATGGAGGCACCTAGAGACTCCGCTCATCAATTGACTGAGATCAGCTGATGAAGAAATGTCTCTAGTCTGTCATCATGGAGCCTCCCTTTCTTTATTCTTTTTAAAACCCATCTGGGTATTTATGGACTGAAAATAGATTAGGAGATTTTTTATATTTTCACAAAAATGAATGGATTATTTTGTTTCAACATATTACTGGTGTAAAAATATTTCATGTTACATGGATCATTTTTGTGATGCTACAGTCCTGACTATAGGTATGCCCATCACTCAAATGGCATTCATAGTACCCACTAGGTTGGCTTAGTCCATTTGCCTCCTTCCCTCTACCCATTTCTCTTGGTTGATTTCCACAGACTTTTACTTCCTTCTATGCACATGTGAGCTCATCAGTAGCTCCAATTTAATAGTGACTGTATGTGGTGTTTGTTTTTCATTCTTGAGGTATTTTACTTAGAAGGATGGTCTCTGGTGCCATACAGATTGTTGTAAAAGGTATTAATTTATCATTTTTTGTGGTTGAGTAGTAGTCCATGGAATACATATACAACATTTAATTAGTCCACTCATGAATTTGTCAGCACTTGGTTTGTTTCCACATATTGGCAATAATGAATTGTGCTGCAATAATCGTTCAAATGCAGGTATCTTTTTGGTAAAATAATTTCTCTTCTTTTGGGGAAAATAACTAGTAGTGGGACTGCTGGGTCAAATTGTAGGTCTACTTTTAGTTCTTTGAGAAAACGTCATTCTCATTTTCATAGAAGTTTTACAAATTTGCACTCTAACCAACAGCATACAAAAATGCCTTTCTCTCTGTGTCCATGTCAGCACCTATTGATTTGGGAATTTTAATAAATTCCATTGTAACTGGAGTAAGGTGATAATGTCATTGTGAATTTAATTTGCATTACCCTAATAGGTCATGAAATTGACCATTTTTTCTTATTTTGAGAATTGTCTTTTCACGTTTTTTGCCCACTTGTTTATAAGATGGTTTGTCTTTTCCTGTTGGTTGCTTGAGTTATTTGTAAATTCTAGTTACTAGTCCTTTATTGGAAGTGTCATTTGTGAATATTTCTTCCATTCTGTTGGTTGTCTGTTTTGATCTGTTAATTGTGTCTGTAGCAGTGCAGACGCTTTTTAGCTGAAACAAATCCCAGTTTTGGTTTTGTCATGATTGCCTTTGGGGTCTTTTTCTTAAATTCTTTGCCTAGAATCATATTTAGAAGAGCTTTTTCTACATTTTCCTCCAGAATACTTATGATTTTGTGCCATAAATCTTTTGTATATCCTGAGTTTGAGTGGTGAGGACTAGTGGTCCTACTTCATTCTGGTGCATGTAACAATCCAATTTTCCCAGAGCCATTTATTAAATAAGGCTTCTTTTCCCCAGTGTATGTTATTGCCTGCTTTGTCAAAGATAACTTTGTTGAAGGTAGGTGGTTTTATATCTGGGTCCTCTGTTCCATTGGTGTATTTCCATATTTTTGTAGAAATACCATGCTGTTTTTGTTAAACTACAAGGCTATAGTTTCATAGTATGGCTGCAAGTGTGGCACTGGGAGTCCTACAGATTTGTTCTTTTGCTTAAGATTCAGGCTCTTTTATGGCTCCAAACAAAGTATAAAATATTTTTTTTCTTTATCTGTGAATTATGACTTTGGCAAATTGATGGAGATTGCATTGCATTTATTAATCACTTTAGGTAGTATTGATATTTTAACATTATTGTGTCTACTAAGTCAGGATATTTGTTTATATCCTCTGCAACTTTTTTGTTCAGAGGTTTCTGCCTTAATTTCTATTGTCACCTCTGCTAAGGAAAGAGTTGGGCAGTTACTCTGCTCTTGGACTTCTGATTTCCCCTCTGAACCACAACATAGAGGTGGGACATGATTAGAAAATCACTGGGATTTCTTCTGCTAAATTCAGTCTGTAACTGAGCACATGGTGAGCACGAGGTACACCACTACACACCTGTAAGGCACTCTGGAGACTTCTGGGCTGAGCCAGCAGGGCACGGTCCTTAGGACTTGGTGTCTGTGCAACATTCAGGATTCAGTGCAGTTCGGAGTTTAGGACTTTGAAAGGCAAGTGAGCTCATTTTTATTTCATTGGGGGAATTACTTATTCTGTTCAGCCTATGGCACATGAATGGCTTTTAGTGACCTAAAAACAAATCTCTTTTGCGGATGAGGAGGGAAGGACAATTTTTCACTTATGAATCATGTGTGTACACATGCATACGCACATTTTTGTGTATAAAATGCGATACTGTATCTGTGTAAACGGATACACATGGGTGTATCTGGTCCGTCTCTCAGCGCGCGCACACACACATACACACATACACACACACACACTACCACCTGCCGTAAAAAGTACTAGCTTGCCTCCTGTTAATTCAGAATTACTGATGCTTTGGAAAATGGCTGAGGGTTTAAGTGTGGACTTTAAGCAGCTTATCAAGTAAACATTTGGTAGGAGTGATAAGCTGATTAAAACATATTCTGTTTATTAAAGGAGATTCTCTTTGGTCTTAAACTAGAAAACCAGGAGTGAGCTACCACACCTGGCCCTATTTTCCTTTTTTTTAATGACAGTTTCAAGGAAAGAAAAATGTTTTCTGTGATGCAAAAAGAAAACAATTTTAGACCCTATCTCAATTACTTTACATTCTTGGAAATTACAAACAATCTTTGTTTCAACCAATTATAAAATTCCTAATAAAAGTAACGGCTGAGGGCAGCTAAGCCCCAGCTTCTACACATCATCTCACTGAGTTCTCATGATGGCCCCAGGAGGCAAGTGTTACTGTCACCCCATTGTTACACATAGAGCTTGGTGATAACCCAGGTCCTCGGCCTGGCAGAATCAGGTCTAACTTCTACCTTGCCTGACTCCATGTTCTTAATCCCTTAGAGACTATAGTCTCATAGGCCATACAAATTAGTAAAATTTGCTTTCTGTATTCTGCATAGTTGGGTCCTAAAGTGAATAGAGGGTCTTCTCAGTATAGACTCTGGAAAAATCTGTGGTTTGACAGCCAATTCCACTGCTTTTAAAAATACAGCATCAGGCCTGGCATGGTGGCTCATGCCTGTAATCCTATCACTCTGGGAGGCCAAGGCAGGTCGTTCGCTTGAGCTCAAGCAACTTGAAACTCTTGGGCTCAAGCGGTCTCCTTGCCTCAGCCTTCCCAGTAGCTGGGACTACAGGTGCCCACTACAACGTCCAGCTATTTTTAGAGATGAGGCCTCACTCAGGCCTTACTCAGGAGACTGTGAGCTACGACACCACAGCACTCTACCAAGAGAGACAAAGTAAGACTCTGTCTCAAGAAAAATAAGTAAAATGAAATAAAAGTATACCATCTTCTCTCATGCTGGGTGGGTTGTAAATTATGTATTTCATTAACCACTTAGTCAATCATTTGTAATCCCAGATATTAACCTTGGTTCACGTGATGGTGTACATCTTTGCTCTCTATTCTAGATTATATAATTTTGTTGCTTGGAAGAGGCAACGACTGGAAACCAAACCTTCCATATTATTGACAATCAAACTAACGGGAGACCTTAATTTTCTGCCAGCTCACTAGAGTGGTAACAAGTAGCCAAAAGGAGAATAAGAAAACTGAGCGAATCCTCAAAGAGAGTCGGGACCTGGCACGTTCATCGAGAGGCTGCAGAGGAACGTCCAAGGTAGTGTGAGCAGTGTCTGGTTTGGGGACTCTGTGCTATTCTAGAAAGAAGAGTCACATTTGCGTTCAAATGTACAGCTGTGTATGTCTTGTGCTGGGCTTCCTGGAACCAAAAGACTGGCATATGCCACAGTTTGGGGATCTTGAAATGTCCAGGCCGTAGTGTTTGAGAATTTTAGTTTTTAAAAAATGCATGTTTCTTTTTAAATTTTCTGTATCATGGCTAATTCTCAAGCCCCATTATGGTAAAGTCAGATATCTCCCCATCCATTTGCACAAAGTAGGAGCTGGTACGATTTGGGGCTTCCATTTGGTGCCAGCATTTATCCTCCACATTGGAGTAAATTTAGTCACTCCTCAGTGGGATCTAATCTGGCTTTTAGCATGCTATTTTCAATTTTCTGGCTGCTAGAATCATATTTTTGCTTTTCTTTTTGGATTATGGTAGAAGGCTTAAAAGTATAGAATCCTATGCAAGTCCGACTTTGTAGGACAAAGGTAAGAAAATTATTAAAACAAATCATATTAATAATACTATGAAGTATCAGTAGTTTCTTCATGTGCTATTAAGTTAAATAATTATTTATTAAGAACTTTTATGTGTCAACGTCTGTGCCAGGTACACACAATGGACCCTGCCCTTAGGGAGATGATGAGTACTTGGCAAGACTCACATTCAATAAACTGGTTATCCTAAGTCCCTGGCCAGGCCTGGAGGTCCAGCCCAGCTTAGGTGAACAGAACATCACTTATCAAAGAGGGCTCTAAGTTTTTCATTTATTTCTGTTCACTTTTGAGAGATTTATTATATAATTGATGATTTTCTCCATAGAAACAGTTGAAAAGGCAACAACTTTGAATCAGACTTTGTATGAAGATTTCCAGCTGCCCAGCTTGATGCTTGAGAATATGCAGCAGAACATTTCATCTTTGCTCAAAACCATACAGAAAAGGCACTTCATGCAGTTGCACCAAAATGTCACCCTGGAACTCAAGTAAGTTCCCAGGGACAGAAGCTTGGGTGTTATCTCCAAAGGAGAAGAAGGCATAATGGAAAGAACAGTGTGGCCTGGGGGTGGGATGTCAGAAGAGAGGAAAAGGGTCCCTGTATTCAAGTAAGTTAGATGGGGACAGACCCCTCTAACTATATGGGACACTAGTGTTGTGGCGGAACACAGTTTCAAAAAGACTGTTGCATTCTGTTAACTGAACACAAAAGAAAAAGCCAACAAAATGTTCTGAGGGTTTTATTAATCCTGTCCCTGCCACTGAAGGACTGTCACTTCATCTCATTGTAGTTGAGAGAGTAAAGTCACGTCATACGTGAAAATTTGACCTCATCTTAAACTTCCTCAGACAGATACCTTATTTTTTTCATTCTTTATTATTTATTTATTTATTTGAGACAGAGTCTCACTCTGTTCATGTGGGTAGAGTGCTGTAGCATCATAGCTCACAGCAACTTCAAACTCTTGGCCTCAAGTGATTCTCTTGCCTCAGCCACATGAGTAGCTTGGACTACGGGCGCCCACCACAATGTTCAGCTATGTTAGAGATGGGGGTCTCACTGTAACTCAGGCTGGTCTCAAACTCTTGAGTTCAGGCCATCTTCCCACCTCTGCCTCCCACAGTGCTAGGATTACAGACATGAGCCACCATCCCCAACCCAAGATACCTTATTTAATGATAAGGAATGACAGATTCATGATCAGACAGTAGAGAAATATATTGGTTTTATTTGTGTTCTTCATGTATCTATTTTAGATCTTATTACCTGTTTCATAGACCAACATCTTTATAATAAGTAGAAGTTATAAGTATGTGTAAATAGTCCTAATATTATTCTAATGATGTCAGAGTTAAAATATATATCCTTGAAAAATACCGTCAGATATGACTTGACCCAGAGATCTGGTATCTGTGAAAGGTGAGGATGTTTTATAAGGAATTTTCCATGCAGTTTTTCCAAGTTCTCCTGACCAATTGAAGCAGAGAGTTAATGGGCTGTATTCAACCACTGCAAGAATTTGTTGTATGAAGTTTATTCACACTGCCATGAATTCAAAGTTAATTTAAATAAACAATTTGGTAGCATACTTATAAACAATTTGGTAGCATTTTCTCCTTATAATAGGAGAAAATCTTTCCATTTCCTAATGCTTACTTTTATCATGGTAAAAATTATATCTTTTTAGCAATTTGAATTTGAAAGTTTTTATAAAATCTGTTTCTTAAGTAGATATAGAAAACCGTTTATATCATATAAATAAACTGGTGAATTCACAGCAAATCACTGATTAGCCTCCTGTTAATCTCTGATCGTATTCTGATGAAAGATTGCAGTTCCTAACATTAACACAGATTGCAGTCCTAATTTTCTAAATCCAGATTCACTGAGACTATGTATTTCGATTCCATTACTAAAATGTGTTAGGAATTTTGTGAATAAAAGTAATTTGTTAAGGATAAAGTGTAAATCTTCCATATCTGTAGCTATCTTGGAAAAATAGTTTCCATGCTTAAACAGTTATGCTGTGTCACGATTTCAGGGAGAAACATGGTGTGAATATGTAAAAATTCCTTCTGCTGTCATGTGAAAGAACAAGTTTTGCTGTTCATTTGCTTACTGTGGGGACTATTCACATTTATCAGGGCTGCTCAAGACTTACTGTCATAAATTCAGAAAGCATACCAGAAGCCACAGGAAGAGTTGGAAGTGTTGAAAGAAATAGCAAGCCGGCTCCTGGCCGAGCAGTGGACAGCTGCAGGCGGCCAGGACACTAGTGAAGGACGCAGAGGGAAAGAGCCAGGAAAGCGACCGTCTGCTGCTCGTGGCCAGCGCCAACCTGAGAGAGTTTGAGGTGAGTCTGACATGTTCCATCCTGCATAGTTAGAACTGGCAATCAAATTCTCCTGTGTCAACATCATTTTTAGCTTCTTAAAACTTTGAACCCCAACACTAACTTACCTTACTTGTATATTTTTCTTTCTTTCTGTTTTTCTTTCTTTCTTTCTTTTTCTTTATAAACAGAGTCTCACTTCGTCACCCTCAGTAGAGTGCTGTGACATCACAGCTCATGGCAACCTCAAACTCCTGGGCTCAAGTGATCCTCTTGCCTCAGTCTCCCAAATAGCTGGGACTATAGGTGCCCGGCACAATGCCCAGCTGTTTTTAGAAATGGGGTCTTTTTTTTTTTTTTTGAGACAGAGTCCCACTTTGTCACCCTCAGTAGAGTGTCGTGGGGTCACAGCTCACAGCAACCTCCAACCTCCAACTTTTGGGCTTAAGTGATTCTCTTGCCACACCCTCCCAAGTAGTTGGGACTACAGGAGCCCGCCACAATGCCCCGCTTTTTTTTTTTTCCATTGTAGTTGTCATTGCTGTTTTTTTTAGCTGACCAGGGCTGGGCTTGAACCTACCACCTTGGTATTTGGGGCCAGCACCCTACCCACTGAGCCACAGGGTCTAGAAATGGGGTCTTGCTCTAGCTCAGGCTAGTCTCAAACTCCTGAGCTCAGGCAATCGACCTGATTTGGCCTTCCACAGTGCTAAGATTACTAGCACAGTGAGTCACTGTGCCCTGTACCATTATATATTTATTTTTTTGAGACAGTCTTAACTCTGTTGACCTGGGTTGAGTGATATGACAACTGGATCAAAAAAATAGCCAGGCATTGTGGCAGGCACCTGTAGTCCCAGCTACCTGGGAAGCAAGAGAATCGCTAAGCCCAAGAGTTTGAGTTTGCTGTGAGCTGTGATGTTATAACACTCTACTGAGGGCAACATAGTGAGACTCTGTTTCCAAAGAAAAAAAAAAGAAAGAAATTACATTAACCTTGTGTTCAAAATGTAAATGTGATTGTATATTATGAACAGAAATTTTAAAAGTGGCGGCACCTGTGGCTCAAGGAGTAGAGTGCCGGTCCCATATGCCGTAGGTGGCGGGTTCAAACCCAGCCCCGGCCAAAAACCACAAGAAAAAAAAAAAAAAGGAAGAAATTTTAAAAGTAAAATCTTTTACCAAACTTGAGAAGGAGGTTGAGTTGAGTCCTAGTTGGGTGTCCGGAAGGGGCAGCAGGATGGCCAGGGAAGTAGAGAGAGGACAAGGAGCTCCCGATAGAATCCTATGTTTGGGGTTCATAGCTCAGAGGAGAAAGGTGACCATGATAAAGTGTGAACAGGGAGCTGGTGAGTCTGGTTAACACTGCGCGATTTAAACACAGTTCTTCATTTTATTAGCTCAAAACTGGGGATGAAATTTAAGAAGAAATATCAGTGAGAAAGTGCAATAAGCAAAGTGGAAAAAAAGACCAAGCTGGCTAAAAACACACTCTTACTCTCCATCATGGATGGTGCTAAGTCTTGCTGGAAAACTTTCCATATTGCGATTCTCCATATTAAGCTATTGATTCAGTAGATGGGTCAGAAGTGATAAAGAAAGCTGTTTCCTAGGCAACTTTTTAGTAGGCTAACCTAAAAGAGAACATTTCCACCCCCTTCTCTTTAAATAGGTATTGCATCGGAACTGAGTAAATTGAGAAATACAGCAAACATTTCAAAAGAACGCTGATAAAATTACCAGGCAGACCAATGAATCACTCTCGATACATAGAGCAATTCCTGAAGGTAAGTAGAAAGGAGTTTATGGATCTAACAATGTCTTCTCCTTGTAAGAGCACCACACAGGAGCACAGGCAGGCCTGCCTCAGGCAGTCCAACCAGAGTCCCCACTGGAAAATCAGACCAAGACTGATAAAGGTTTTATCTGTAAAGGAATATGATTGAGAAGTGAAGATCACCGGGTCTTTCTTTTTAAATAACTTCAGAACATTTACACTGACATAGTAGAATATTAGAACAGAGACTTTATAGAGCCATCTTAATTGATTATTTTTGAAATGAGCTTGACATAGCACTTCGATAAAAGAAGAGGCATCCAAAAAGATGAGTAAGGAAGGAAGCCAGATTGCCCTTTACCTGCCTGAAGAGAAAATGCCAGGTTTATTATACATGTAGTAAGTGGAAGAATTCTGACTTGGTCATCTTCCTTCATGAGGCAATCAAACATTCTGAAATAGGCCCACCCATCACCTTCATATTGATGGTTTGGTAATGCAGGATTCATTAGCATTTTAAGTAGAATAGTTTTTTAAGTGTAATACGAATGATTTGTGCTGCAGTTCATTATTTATACCACTTCAAACTTCTCCTTGGTTCTTCCTACGCATTTTTTGAAAGTCTTAACAAGGTGCAGAAGCTCTGCTCCCAGGTGTGCCTGCTAAGTTTCTGACATAGTCTGAGCGTGTCCAGCAGAGATGTGCTGGGAGCCCTGGAATTATCTCTTACTTTGAATCAATAGAGGATTTTCTGATCTGGAAGTGCATTTTTCCTTTCCTTTTTTTTAAAGGATAATGTGGTGTAGATCTCTATATATTTTTGAGATAGAGTCTCACTCTGTTGCCTCAGGCTAGAGTGCTGTGGTATCGTAGCTCACAGCAACCTCAAACTCTTGGGCTCAAGCAGTCATTTTACCTCAGCCTCCCAAATAGCTGCATCTACAGAATCCTGCCATGATACTCAGCTAAGTTTTCTATTTTTAGTAGAGATGGGGTCTTTCTCTTTGTCTGGCTCGTCTTGAACTCCTGAGTTCAAGCAATCCACCTGCCTCAGCCTCCCAGAATGCTAGGATTACAGGTGTGAGCCAGTGTGCCTGACCTAATATTTTAATTAAACAATTTAATTACTTTTCATTTGGAGATAATTTCACACTTAAAGAAAAATTGCAAGGAGGATAAAAAGGCCATTTTGTATACCCTTTATCTGGCTTCTTCTATTGTTTATGTTTCACCTTATTTGTGATAAAACACTTTAAAAATTAATAGTGCTTTAAAAAAAATCCTTACCCAGATTTTTTTAGTACAGCTGATTCCAGTTTACCTTGAATGGGTATTTAGTCTTTGTTCTGCTATTATTTCTGCATCCAGTTGATGCTGTGGGCAAAGGCCAGTCCTCTATCCTAAGTCCTTCTTGACTGCAGACTTTCTTTACAAAGCTTTCTTAACCAGATATGAATTGAGGTGGAGAATGTGTTTAATTGTGGCAACAAGGGGTGATAAAAGAACCCAAGTAAAGAAATTTAGCTTATTAATATATAAGACACCAAGCGTGGGGTTATTAGCCCATACTTTTCATGATCTCATTGTATATTGAAATCATATTCCAAAGAATTGGGATCAAAAATTATTTAATTTAGGCCAAGTGTGGTGGCTCACTCCTGTAATTCCAACACTCTGGGAGGCTGAGGCGGGTGTATGGCCTGAGCTCACAAGTTCAAGACCAGCCTGAGCCAGAGCAAGACCCCGTCTCTAAAAATAGCCGGGCATTGTGGTGGGCACGTCCCAGCTACTTGGGAGGCTGAGGCAAGAGAATCACTTGAGCCCAGGAATCTGAGATTACTGTGAGCTAAGATGCCCCAGCACTCTACCAAGGATGACAAAGTAAGACTTGGTCTTCAAAAAAAAAAAAAATATATATATATATATATGTATGTATGTATGTATATATATTTAATTTGTCCCTGAAAGAGTATTGAATTCAAATAAGTGACTGAAGGACAAATCCCAATCAGTGGAGGCTTTTCAAGCCCAAGTTGAAGACATGCCTGGGACAAACACAGACCACCTCTAGATTTGTGGCTATTTTTCCAAAGTGGAATTTGGAGTTTTCAGGATTTAAAGGGGAGTAGGGCATTAAAAAAAAGTGGGGAGGGGGCAGCTGTAGTGAGACAAAGTAGTCACATTCTTGTGACCCCCAGGAATATGTACCTTTTACGCAGGACAAGGGAGCTATGAGAAGAGGGAGGGAGTGAAGGAAGCCTCGGTTCCACACATGTCCTTGCTCTAGAGCAGGCCGGTTTTGAGAATGATTTCTCCAGACAAAGATCAGGATAGAAAGAAGAAAAAGTTTATTTTACTTTATGTAGACAGGAAAAATAGCCAACACAGTGAAAGACAGAGAGATATTGTTGGCTGAGATAACCAGGAATTCTGGCTTTTTCTTCAGTTGTTGTAAAGCGGGTGAAGAAGATTTATGGCTGTAGCTGAATCCACAGGCTGCTGTGGACCCAGCATCGGCTCCGTCCCTCTTCCTAGTGGCAGGCCCCCAGCAGAGGGAAGGACAGGTTTGTCAGTGGTGGTTGTGATCTTAGTAATTCTGCCCCAGAGGTAGTGGTAGGGAGTTTTTGGTGGGTTTTTTTGTTTGTTTTTTTGAGTAGGAGCTCACACCTAAGCTGTCTGCCCAGGAGCTGTTTGAGGCTGTAAAACAGAATTTCAAAAGTAGTTTCAAGTCAATAGGTCTAAAAATGCACATTTCTTTTCTTTCTGTTTAGCTCTTCCCAGATGTTGTGAAAACAGAGACACCCCCCCACCCCATGCCTGTCAGCAAGGGAGAGCGGGAGGGGCATGGGTAATATGATTGATCCCTTACTGAGAAACTATGAGTTAGATAATTTTCTGTTATTGATATTTTTCTGTTAATTTTAGTAAGAATGTTAATTTCAGGAAGCAAGTCTGATCCTTCTTCTCTCTGGTCTTCTCCCTGTGCAGATAAACTTGTAATTCATTTTTAGCACAGAATCAAACAGACTTTAGTTGTAGGGGCTGGTGGGGAGGTGACATTGAGGTTTTTATTTTCTTTTACAAAGAAGTAGTAGAGCATGTTATATGCAGGTGTATTTCCATGGAAAACAAGAAGCTCTGTAGACCATTGACCACTGCCCAAAAGAAAAAAAAGCAAAGAAGGCTCAGTTTGTATTCAACAATCAGTAAACTACCATAACATATTTTTCTGTAAAGTTGTATTTGTCACATTTTTATTCTTTTCCCTGTGTGTAATCAGCAGAGTGCTCACGTATATATTTATTTTAGATGTGGGACACCAAGGAGCCAGAACTAAAGAGCTGGCCACATCTGTAAACAGGAGCGCTGTGAGCACGCTGGCAGATGTGGCAGGGGGTTGAGCTGGAAGCTGCTCGACACGTCGACTGGCCTGTCCGGGGTCAACGCCACATTGCGAGAGACAAACAAGCTCCTGCATGACTCGAACCTGACCAGTACGTCAGTGTCCTTCCTTGGAGGGTCTTTTGGGGGTTTTTATTGAGACAGAGTCTCTCTGTGTCACCATGGGTGTTAGAATGCTGTGGGGTCATAGTTCATGACAACCTCAAACTCCTGGGCTTAAGCGATCCTCTAACCTCAGATTCCTGAGTAGTTGAACTACAGGTGCCCACCATATCTCCTGTCTAATTTTTCTGGTTTTGGTAGCTAGGTCTCAACTCTTGCTCAGGCTGGTCTTGAACTCCTGAGCTCTAGCCATCCACCCGCCTCTACAGTGCTGGGATTACAGGCATGAGCCACCACGGCACCTGGCCCTTCCTCGCAGTTTTTAAATCTGCATCGTGCTCACTCAACATGCAACGGGGCCTTGCTCATAACCGTCCTTAAAAGGAAAAATGTGCTAACATATGATTAGCATTTATAAAGAAGAGCCTTGGGTAAATGCATGCTACTGGTGCATTTTTCAAATATTTACCAATAATTCACAGAATGATTATTAGGATATTCTGTTTTCCTGGTGCATTAGTGATGAACAGTTCACTATCTTGTTTCTCCCCCTCTCCTCCTTCCCTTTCACCCCTTGCCCTGTTGCATTTGCCAGCTCTGTTAGTGGAAAGAAAAAAGATGTGGAAACACAAGCCAACCTTCTATTTGATCAGTTGAAACCTTTGAAGATTTTAGAAGAGAATCTGAACAGAAACCTTTCCGAAATTAAACTGCTGATCAGCCAGGCCCGGAAACAAGCAGCTTCTGTGAGTCGGGGCCCCGGGCTCTCTGTATCCCTGGCTCTTGGCAGCCTGGCTGGGTCGCGCCCCATCCCCAGAATTCCTGCACACCAGGTCCTAGTAACCCCAGGTCCTCACAGCCTCATCTTGGTGTATTTAAACCAGTGACCCAACTCATTTTCTTTGAGATTTGCTTTTTATTAGCATGTTTCCAAACATCATCAGCCAAGAAACCTCCATGTCTTTATGGAGAGCTATTGGTAGGCCTAGATTTACGGCTACATCAGCCTCGAGGGAACAGAACGCGGTGATACAAGTGTTACCGACCCTCTGAGTTTCATTGGTTTTATATGGTGCTGCTTCTTCATTCTACCAACTTAGTTTTAATAATCACAATACTCTTCAGAACGTCTGTGCGGCTTTGGCCTCGTCCTCTAAAGGAGTCTGAGGAGACAGTTTGTAGACACACAAATGTCGTACAAATCCAGGTCACTAAATTCATAAGCTGCTGGGCATCTGGAGAAGTTCAAAGCTCAGGAGAGTTTTTACAGCCACCCTTAGGACATGTGCTGGCTGTGTTCTGGGGGAGGGGATTTTCTGGGCGTTCTGTGACCCCTCCTCACTGCCCTCACTATCAGAAAAGAAATGTGGGTTTCCATGACCTCTGGCTTCCATTTGCTTCAGTTACAGTGGCAAAAACAAACAAATGTCAGCCCAAAGGATGGCTCTGAATGCAAAAGTTAATGCCAACTTAGAATCTTTAAGGTTAATGTAAGATACATATGCAAATCATTACTAATCCAAGAAATAATGTGGCAAGTGCAGTAATTGTTCTATAAATATTTGTCAAATGAGCCTCTCAATTTACCAGATGATCATCAAATATCCTCTTTGTTCAGGTGGAAAGATTTCAAGGTGATAAGTTCCTTGTCCTTAAAGAATTAAATCTCATGTGAGTGAGACAGTTTCCTATGATACCCTATTAAAAGAGGATTTTCCCATATGTAAACATGTTACCAAACAAAATCATTCTTACCATCATCTGATTGCTCACTTTTTGAAACACAAAGTAGTGTGCATTATCAAGAGAAGCAGCCTGCCCCACATGGAAAATTCATTATAGGATAGCACTTTGGACCTGCTGCTTGCTGTGTGTGTCACTGAATAATCCTGACGCAGTCTCTGTCCGCAGACATAACGACTTTAATCTGTAGAAGGAAAAGGGAAGTGTCAGATTATTCAGTGACACACACATCATTCTTCCCATTGAAAGTTCTTTTTATGATTCTTTGTGACCCGTACATTTGTAAACATTGTCTCACTGAGTGTAAAGGAAATGAGCTCAAATCAAAAGCCACCATCAAAAACAAGTAAATCTCCTGGAACAGCCAAGGTTCTGGATATAAACAATTCAACACTCATGTTCGTTGGAGGACTAGGAGGACAAATCAAGGTAGCGTTCTGAAAGTTGATCTGAACAGGACCGATTGGCTGACTTTACCCATCTACAAAATTAATATTTTAAATTGTTGAGTAGGTATCAGGCAGATGAAGATTTTTCTACTTCTATTGTTTTGCTTTGTAACAACTCACCTGCAGACCTAGGCTGGTGCTTGTTCAATGATGTAATCAATGACAGGAAGCCAATGGCTCATTTTGTTGTTTTGGGTTTCTTTTCTAATGGCAAAACAGGAAATTCAATATTCCGTGTTAATTTCTATAAAGTTTCTTTAGCTAATGGTTGACTGATACTGATTGGTGCTTAGCAAAGGGGCCTACCATGTTTATTTCATCTGTTAACCCTCCCCTGTTAAATGCAGTTGAGCTCCTTGGACCTGGAATCGTGTAGGGGACCCTCAGCAGACCAACCACATCCCCCGGGTCTCTGTTTCCTCATATGTAAAAGAAGCTTTCTCCAGCAGTAACCAAGATGATCCTTAAGATCCTGTCTAGTTCCTGCTCATTCTAAAATCCCACTTCATAACTAAAAGGAAATCCAGTGATTACAAACTGGCCGTTTTTCTGAATGTTACTCTCTCAAAATTTAAATTTGTTCCATTTGCGTTCTCAGGGAGTTTTGTGCTCTGGGAGTATTTTTTTCACTTCATCAAGTAAACTAAATGTAGCTTATGTGTTTGTTTCCTTACATCAGAAATCTCCTGTCGTGAAGGTAACCATTTCAGAGACTGCATGGGAGAAGCTTTCTTAAATGGAAAATCCATCAGCCTGTGGAACCACCTAGAAAAGGAGGGTAAATGTCACGGCTGCTTTGGAAGGTGAGATGTCACCACAATTTTACACGTGATGTGTCATTCTGTTAACATCTGAGGGCTGTGGAAAAAACTTAATGCACATCAGAGGGTTTGTGCTATTGTTTATTTTATTGCAAAGGATATGAAATAGATTATCTCTTGGGCATAATTTTTAACTCTTTAAAAAGAAGTGCTCTTTTTGCTGCATCTTGTATGTGTACCATATGCTTTGTTTGTGGATCATAAACTCTAAAAGCTTCAGACTTTTCTTCAAACAACCTCTGTCTCAATGAGCCACAGTTAAATTGTGGGGAAATCACTGTACATTTTTGTTTTGAAAATACCTCCAAGAGGCTCGGTGCTTATGGCTCAAGCAGCTAAGGCGCCGGCCACATATATCTGAGCTGGCAGGTTTGAATCCAGCCTGGGCCCACCAAACAACAAGGATGGCTGCAACCAAAAAATAGCCAGGCATTGTGGAGGGCACCTGCAGTCCTAGCTACTTGGGAGGTGGAGGCAAGAGAATCGCTTGAGCCCGGGAGTTGGAGGTTGCTGTGAGTTGTGAGGCCACGGCACTCTACCCAGGGCGATAGCTTGAGACTGTCTCAAAAAAAAAAAAAAAAAAAAAAACACTATTCCTCCAAGAATGAGGGGTATGTGTGTACACAATTTTTACAGATAAATACTTTCCTATTACTAACCAAGTTGTATAATTCTAGAAATGAAATGCATTTATAAGTGGAGAACAACATCTTTTTGCACATATTAGTATAATAGGAGGCATTTAATAACTCAATCTCACCAAGCTCAATACCTGCCCTGTTATTTTGTAATAAAGTAGCTGTAGTCCCTTAAGTAAGTAAGGTCTGCTTTCTAGCACTGTA